>NC_137823.1:23617157-23707157 GCF_963921795.1 Nannobrachium achirus | reverse complement strand
ATGGCTGCCCTCGCGATGCAAAAAGTGTAACAGTTAACGCTCTAACCTTAAAACAACCAATAAGTGCAGTTATTTCAGAGTTGGAATCAATTACAACAATTAAAAAGCAACACGGAGGATGCGCTAGTGGAGTTTATCGGCCGAAAAGACGTGTTTGTTTGCCGTTCTTCCGACTGGCTGAGAGATGGTGATTGGTTAGAGGAGTCTGTCTGTCAAGGCAAGTACTCCCGCCCACTTTTCAAGCTGCCAATAGGCCAAAGGCCAGACGTTATACTGTGGAAGGAATGAACACAGATAATAACGTCGGGCTCCGCCAGGCTAGGTTGAAGGTACATGTCATGAAGGCAAATGCCACATAGAGGCTAAGTGATTTGTGAGTGCCATATGTTTTTGTTTTGTTTTGTTTTTCGTTTTAATCATTATAATTGAATTTTCTTTATATCTATATATAATCATGTTGTGCTTTAAATAATTATCTAACTTGGTTGATTAATATATGTGATTAAGTATGTGTTACTGTATCTAATGTCATCATGAATTAAGTTCTTAGCTCTTAGTAGACTACAGACGTCGTAAGGTGTTCTAAAATTGCTAAAATGTAGAATGGACATACATGCTGGTTGTAGGTAAGTAAACAGCCTCTGCTGTCAGGAAGAGTTCAGCATTACTGTACTTGGTAACTAAAGCTTTGCTGCCATGTGTGGTTAGCAGGATGCAAAAGCAGAGACCTGTAGCCATAGAGAGCATCCACACATTTAACTTATCCATTCTTCAGCTCCCCATCAGGAGGAAGTGGAATTCAATTCAATAATCTTGCAGAATACAGAGTGCCAAGGCCTGACTAGACAACACCTGTTGACAGTCAGTGATATCAGAACCTAGTTCTTGTGTTTCAGATGTGACGTAGTTAGGCCTAACTGAAGGCCTATAAAAGCATGCACCTGTTAATTCACTTGATGCAACGACTCCTGTGCCTCGTGTCAACTCGCCGCAGCTACTTGAACGAATCTGTGCTTCACTGAGGATTGTGGTCTCTGCCTTGTTCTTGAAGTCACTGAAGACACAACAATTGTAATGTCCTAGTGATGAAAACATGTTTTAAACATTTTTCCCAATGTGTTCACGCCACGGTCCAAAGATTTGTCATACAAAAGTACTGTGTTCGGTGCTGTCTGTATCCGGCTGACAGTACAAGGCAGGGCCTTTAGCCAATGAGGGAGCAGCGTTCTCGATGACGTCACCACCAACAAGTGCTACCTGATACAATGTCCACCACTCTCTCTCAGTGTCCCCTCTCTGTCCTCTTTCTCCATCACTCTCTTTCAAGTCTGGCATGATTTAAATATGTGCAGACATCTTACAAGAATAAGAGAGGCTTGAACTGTAACTATATATTGACTACAAATAGGCTAGCAACTGTATTGTATTGATTATCTATAACAAAATAACTACATGATTACTACACACAGTGACGTGGGAGTACTGTGTAAAAAGTTACAGCGGTGGATGAGGCAGCATCACTGGGGCTTTACGTGAACTGTCAGAGTTGGGTGACTCCCCCATCAGACACATGCACACATATAGGAGCCAACCAGTGCTTGATCACCTGCCTGATTGCCTTCATAGGAGAAACTGATCTTTTTGTTGTCTAAATAAGGCTATAGTTTGTTGTGTTTCCTCCTCCTGACACATAGCAAAAAGTTTTCTTCATTTCAGAGTCGTGATGTGGGCTGGTGTCAGTGTGAGATACGGGAAGTACATTTTTAGGCTTAAAAACATACTGCAGCGAGAAGGTTTGAGGATGTGGTTTATCACTTCTATCGTCACGCTCAAAAATGTGAACATGCTAGGTTCCATTTTAATTAGCTACTGTCCTCTAATGATAAGGCCATTTTCTTTGTCTTGTCTTCTAATTAGGCCTTGATCCATTATTGTATCAAGGTTAGATTGATTGATGCTTTACTCTGCTTAATGCTTAATTGAAGCACTGAAAGAAGTTGAAGCCGGCTCAACTTTTTTGTAGCTCGTCACTCAGCAACAATTGTCTGGTGTCAGTTTCTTCCTACATTCAGTGTATGGATGTATGTCATGTGCTGTGTGAGAGTAGTTGTTGTATAAAAAGGTGTATTAGGCAACCTAAAGAGAGAAAAAAAAGAGTTTAGGCCCCAAACAGGCAAGGTGGCAGCCCAAACAGAACCTGCCACAGAGGAGGAGGATGGGATGTAAGAAGGAGAGGTTCTTATTATACACACAAAACCTCTCACCCAGCCGTATCTCTGTTGGTCTGACGGCCTGCTCCGCTCTGCACCATTCAGTGAGGCTGCAGGCTAGCCAACAGTGAGGCAGAGGGGAAGGGCCGTCACAGTTGGTAATAACTGAGTATATACTTACCAGAGTTAGAGTTCTATATCTATCTTTATTGTGAACTACAGTTTGTGCCCTGCTCCCATTCAAAACAATCATTGTTTATTTATTTTTTTCCTCCTGTGTTTTAGCAAATAATAAAAGTAAAAGTAACTGGTGTTCTCAACTCTAAAAGGTCTATAGAGCATGATGGGTGCTACTGCTAACACAAAAGACCTTAAAATATCAAATTAAGTCACTCGCAAATACGCTTATGACGTACTGTAGGCCTACAGAGCTTCCTCAGTGTTTCAGAGACATATGTGGGTGTGAAATGTGGTTTTAGAACATGGCGAGTGCATTCCATATCATGCACGTCACACCTAGGAGTGTGACCTTGCTAGGTTCTGTTAGGATTGTTAAGAGGTTAATCAGCCAAAACGATTAGGTTTTATTTCTTAATCATTATCACCCATAGTGGTATGGTGTAAAATTTGTTAAGAAATTCTACAATAAACTGGGCGTCAGAAAAGACAGTTTTAAACTTGCCACAGTGACAACTGATGAAGTGTTTAAAAAACTGAGTGCCCTACCTCAACACAAGGCCACTGGCCTTGATAAAATTCCAGCTAGATTTCTCAGAGATTCAGCCGCCACCATTGCTCCAATAATTACCCACATAATTAACCTTTCCATCGAACAGGGTCATGTCCCACAGGACTTCAAACTAGCAAAAGTAACCCCCCTGCATAAAAAAGGTAGCAAACTAGACCCTGGAAACTACCGTCCCGTTTCCATTCTTAGCTCCATATCCAAAGTCATGGAGAAAATAGTCTACGAACAGATAGCAAGATATCTCGATGAGAATAATCTGATTTACGAGTTCCAATCTGGATTCAGAAAATCTCATTCCACTGACACATGCCTTCTCTATTTGACTGACCAAATCAAACGCGAAGCGGATGACGGCAAATATAGCGGCATGGTCATGATGGACCTCCAGAAGGCATTTGACACCGTAAATCATTCTATTCTGATTGAGAAACTAAAAGCCATCGGTCTTGACAGCGCAGCAGTGAGGTGGATGCAGTCTTACCTGGTGGGGAGGGAACAGGTGGTGGAGATTAACGGTACCCTGTCCCCCCCCCTCCCGGTAAACTTTGGTGTTCCTCAAGGTAGCATACTGGGACCTCTGTTGTTCCTAATATACGTGAACGACATGGCATCTGCTTGTGACTGCAACCTGTTCCTGTTCGCGGATGACTCGGCTCTCCTAGTCTCGGGCAAGGACCACTTGCAGGTTGAGAAGACACTTAACTCTGAACTAAGTAAGATCTGCACATGGCTTAACGACAACAAATTATCAATTCACCTGGGTAAAACAGAGTCCATCCTCTTTGGATCAAATCATAACCTCAAAAAAGTTGATAACTTCACAATCAAAGTGGGTGACAAGGTCATAACACGAAAAAACGAAATCTCTTACTTAGGATGTATCCTTGAAGCTAATCTTTCCAGTGAAAAGATGACTTCTAAAGTAATAAATAAAATCAACCAACGAACTCGTTTCCTACAGAGGATCGCCCCGATGGTCAATTCCAACACACTGAAGACCATAGCTGGTGCAATAATCCAGCCCCTCTTTGACTACGGAGTCCACGTATGGTATTGTGACGCCCCACAAGCCCTGAAAACTAAACTACAAACAGCCCAAAATAAACTAATTAGGGTCCTGCTTAGACTTCCCTATCAGACTCACCTCACCGCTACTCACCAGTTAAGAGTGGGGTGGCTCAGAGTAGTTGACAGAGTACAGCAACTTGCAATGGGCCTGGTGTACAAGATACACTACACCACTATGATACCCAAGTACCTGTCAAAATACTTTATAAACATTAAGGATGTCCATAATTACAACACCAGAGGCAGCGCCACAGATCACTTTCAACCCAGAGTCAAAACCAACAAAGGGTCAAACTCTTTTTTCTGCTATACCACCAAAATGTGGAAAGCCTTACCGAAGGCCACAAAGGAGTGTGGATCACTAGCATCCTTTAAAATTGCCCTGAAAAACCACTTACAGGCAGCAGCCGTTCGCAACTGGTAAAAAAGAATCTAGCCCAACCCTACCCTCCCCTGCCCCTTCTTTGTATATACTGTTTGTTTTGACTTACTGTCTTCTATTTTGTTTTTCTTTACATATCTACTGCATAGTACTGTGTTCTATTTGTCTGTCATTCAATGTTATATGAGATACTTCAATGGTTTCCAGTGGAAATAAGCTTAGTCTTTTCATGGATCTCCTTTTAGTAGACCTTGTACCAGTGAACTGTACCGTCATGAAACTGTACCTTTTCCTATGCAAACTTCTAATAAAGTCTTCAATCAATCAATCAAAAATAGTCTAGAATTTTTAGTTTCTCTGGTTTCTTATCTTGTCCTCCAATAATGAAACACATAAGTTGTTCTTTCCTCTAAATTCTGTATTTTTTATTTTCTTTGTGGGTGGGGGGTTAGGTTGGCTGCACCTGCCCTTCCTATAACCTTGTAATGGTAATGTCATGTTTGTTCTGGTGATGACAACATCAGGGGTCATCAATATGTCCAATCACAGACAAATATGTCTGTAGCAAAGACTGGTCTTGACGTGGCAACATTTTAGATTTTATTTTTTAAATGCCATTATGTTCTTATTTTGATCAGACCCCAGGTTTTCCCCTGGACAACATGTCTCCATACAGTACGTCCTGTCACTCTGGTTGCACTGTAATGATATCACGACAGTCCTTTATTAGGCCTATATAATATCCTTTTCCACCATTGCCCCATGCCTTTTCATAAACACACAACCGTAACACATTGTCCTTAGTGCATGCCCAATACATTCAAATGGAGACAGGAAATGCCTCCTTGTGGAGATTTGCACTCTACTTAGCACACCTTTAAAGTTAAATGTATAATTTGTTTTTTGTAACATTACTTAATGACCGCATGATCCTATAAGAGAGATAGGAAATAGTGACAGGACAACATACAGTAAATCCTTAATAGTCTGGAGTGTTTGGTCTGGACCTAAGCTCATGAAAATTGTTAATTAAAGAGTTGAATAATGCTTTTGTCAATTCAAGTTTTATTAGAAGCTTTCACTGCTCAGTGTACATATTCATAAAAGTTAAAATACAGCTTTGTAGTTAGTGGCATTATTGCACTTATAACTACTTTCCCTCTACAACAAATCACTTTGACAAAAATAGCAGATCTACAAGCTCATCACCTTATGACACATTGTGATCTCGGAGATCTGACTTTTGATGAACGTTTTGTCTATTTTCCTCTGAATGATCACCTATGAAATGCTGAGAATCAGGACACTCTGGTCCATTTAAAGATAACAGTGTGAGAGCAACCCAAATATAAGAAGAAGATCAAAACACCATAATAAGCAAAAAAAGCTAAGACATATAAATATATTGCAAAATAGAATAGAATAAAGTAAAATGTAATTAAATATCATCTAAACATAGATTGTGACTTGACGTTGAATCCTGTTTCTCTGAACTTGGTGATGAACTTGGAGACACAATGGTGTTGAATGATGAACTGTAATTAATGAACATCATTTTGTCACATACTGTACTGTATGTGTTCCACAGTTCCACATTGATGGCGTAATAATACAGTAATTCTTAAAGCAAAACTAATAACTATGCTGAGCCCTAAGAGTTGGTGGTTTATATTAATGTGAGTACAGCAGTAAAATGTGTACTATTTTGCAGTAAAAATGTTTCTGATTGACACTAATAATTATTACTGTTTAACTAAACAAAGCAGAACGCTAAGCTTCATCTTCAAGCTTCAACATCACTTCTCACAGATATAGTGCCGCCGGTTTCCATCTGAACATTCTTTATTATACCATCCTTTATTCGGGTCGTAGAATGCACAGTTCCTGTCTTCATCATTAACAGGATATCCACGTTGCCAGTACCTGTAGAATAAACAACATCATGTATTTATAACCACATCCACTCAGTCACTTACATACAGTGACTTTGATAGATAGATAGAAACACTTGTAAAATGTCTCACTTTGTTGTCACTGCTGTTCCATTCAACCAAGTCCATTTGCCCTCCGTCCTTTTCAGACCAATCCAAGATTTCTGGTTCAACGTTCTGATGAATTCCTGATCATTGTACATGATTGAATCATAATAATTTTTTATAGGATGTCAGGACTTAAAATCATGACTCATGAAAACGTGAAATCTATGCGCGCGCGCGCGCGCATACACACACACACACACACACACACACACACACACACACACACACACACACACACACACACACACACACACACACACACACACACACACACACACACACACACACACACACTAACCTGTTCTTCGTCACTGTTAATGATCACCAGATCTGCTCCTCTCTGCTGACATTGTTTTCTACTTTCCTCCCAGGTTTTCTGTTCAGTAGATTTGTAATAACAGCTGCAAACGAACTTTATCCATCCACTGGGACATGTTTTAACTAAATATCAAACAGGTGTTTTAATTACACATTTTCTATACATTGATAATCAATTCCAACTGTAGAGTAAAGTAATAATTAAAATATCAATAACAATACACATAATGTATTAGTATTCCTTCAAAAAAGGTTTTTAACCTCACCATTTTCCACTAGGGTCAGGTTGGTCTTCAGCTGTTTATTCTCATGCATCAGGTTGTTGTTGTTGGTTGTCAGCTGGTTCTTCTCCTGCATCAGGGTATCGCATTTGGTTGTCAGCTGGTTCTTCTCCTTCGTCAGGGTACCGACGTTGGTTGTCAGCTGGTTCTTCTCCTTCGTCAGGGTACCTACGTTGGTTGTCAGCTGGTTCTTCTCCTTCGTCAGGGTACCAACGTTGGTTGTCAGCTGGTTCTTCTCCTTCGTCAGGGTACCGACGTTGGTTGTCAGCTGGTTCTTCTCCTTCGTCAGGGTACCGACGTTGGTTGTCAGCTGGTTCTTCTCCTTCGTCAGGGTACCGACGTTGGTTGTCAGCTTGTCTTTCTCCTGCACCAGGGCATCGTATTTGGTTATCAGCTGGTTCTTCTCCCAAGTCAGGTTGTTGTGGTCAGTCGTCAGCCGGGTATTCTCCAGGGTCAGGGTATCGTAGTTGGACTTCAGCTGGTTGTAATCATGCACCAGGGTGTCGTTGGTCATGCTGTTGTTACTGGGTGAATGATCTGCAAAGGACAGAAATGGTGAAAATAAAATAAAATTAAAATTGCGGATGAGATCAAGTATCTGTGTAGGAAATTATTCAGAAAACATTATTATTTAAGTGGATCGTAAATTGTCAACACCGCTTATCATCATACTTCGCAGATGCATGCAATAATACACACAAAAAGAAACCAAGAGTACTAGATTCAAACGTCACATGAAGGTTTGGGTTAAGGATGTGGTGGCTTTATAAATAGTTGCCACAGCTAGAAAATGTCAAGCAAGATGTGAAAGTATTGTTGTTACTTTTTCTTTAAACCCATTTTTCTCAATGTAGTCATTATGCCAATTAGTTTCCTCCCCACACACGTCTTTGTTGTCACTGGTGCTGCATCCTACTGACTCACCAACCACGCAACCAGTGAGTAGCCCACACAGGGAGGACGTCGTAGAGCCTAGTTTGTCCCACTCTTCCCGCCCAACAATCCCTGCTGACAGGTGCCACTGCACTCTGAGGATTACGTGCAGTCATAATTATCACCCTAACCAGTGGTGCTGTACAGTAGCTATTTACTCAACTACAGTAGTTAATTACAATGTTCAGGTATTTGTACTTTACTTGAGTATTCCCAATTTCTACTGCACTACATCTCGGATCCAAATATTGTACGTTTACTTCACTACATTTATTTGAAAACTTTAGCTAGATTTAGATTATTATTACAAAACTATTATATATATAAAGAAATATATATAAACCACTTCAGCCCTATGTACATTTCGACTTTTACTTTTAAGTACATTTTGATGCCAATACTTTTGTACTTTTAAGTAAAATTTAAATTCCGGACTTATACTTGTAACAGAGTATATTTACATAGCATTATTGCATAGATATAGCATTATATTTTGTACTTTTTCCAACACTGACCCTATACCCGCCTGGTTTCCCTCCCCTGAACACAGACCAATTGTGTTTGATGACAAAGCCTGAACAGTTGGACAGGCACTTTACCGCTGCGCCACCTGAGTGCAATGTGGAAGTATTATTGTGACATGGAATACTCACAGTGCACGACCAGGCCTACGATCCCACCCAGCATCATAAGACACAGCATCCCCAGACACCCAGCGACAGCTCTGAAACTCATTCTCCCTGTTATAGAGCCCTGTCCTGTAACAGAAAGTACAGTGATTGAGTGAGAAAGAAAAACAAGAATGTAAAAGCCCAGCTAGAATTGAACAACATTCTCTAAAAACCTTTACACATCAAAGGAATCATAGTGAAGGATATGCACTTGCTAAGTTTTATGTTGCAAGAAATTCTGAATGAAATCTGAATAATCATTTCCTGGAGGAAAGACCTTGTTTTTGTAAAATACATATGTTTTACATTTTAAACAAGGAAATCACCTTGACAACAATTCACACTTGATGAATCTCACCCTGATTCCGTCTTCCTGCTGTGTTGACCCTCGTGTCCTCCTGTGGTCCAGGGATGATGTCATCCACGCTCTGGTAGATGTCCACCACTCTCTCCTCATACTGTCCTCTGTCCTCCAACTCTACACTGTCCTCAGTGTCCCCCCTCCGTCCTCTGTCTCCATCTCTCTTTCTCACCTTCTTTGTCAAGTCTGGCTTGGCATAAATATCTTCAGACATAATAAGTATGCATGTATGTACTGTATGTATGTATGTATGTATGTATGTATGCTATATCAAAATCATTACATGAACTATATAACTATAACGATAATGGTTTAGCAAAATATGACCATGTCCTTGTGGCTGATTTGCACAATGCTGCTGCATTAAGGAAGTTAAAAACTTAAATATCAACCACAATGAGTAGGTTGTACTAACAGAAGCTAGAAGTGACCACAGATTTCCTGTAGCTTCATGATCTCTCTGGCAATAGGGCCTCTAATAAAAGTCTGGGTTTCCGAGGCTACTACACTACTAACAACATTTTATTTTCTTACTATTTCTTACCTATTTTTCTACTATTTATTACTTTTGTTATGAGAATGAGCCAGGGGTAGAGCTCGATAAGCAGTATGCTTCTCCCTACTCCTTTTTTTGGCACCTTGGACACTTATTCATGTCAAACGAACTCTTGAACTTGAACTCTTTCTATTTCTTATTCATTATCTCTTGAGACTATTCTATGTTCAGATGCACAGATATATTTGAATTGAACTGTCCAAAAGTGCTGAAAAATAAAATGAACTGAACTGAACTGAACTGAACAACAAGACAAAAACACCAAGAATTCATAAAAAATAGGTAACATGTTTGAATCAAGAGATTTGTGTGTGTGTGTGTGTGTGTGTGTGTGTGTGTGTGTGTGTGTGTGTGTGTGTGTGTGTGTGTGTGTGTGTGTGTGTGTGTGTGTGTGTGTGTGTGTGGTGCGTGCGTGCGTGCGTGCGTGCGTGCGTGCTTGCGTGCACGTGTGCGTGTGTGTGTGTGTGTGTGTGTGCATGCATGTGTGTTGATTCAACTAATTTACATCAGTCACTCAATAGGATGTAATGTATGGGTTGTGCAGAGAGTTTAGGAAGAGGAGGAAGTCCGCACTCTGAGTTGTTGGTCCCAGGAGGAATTCTTTATTTGATAAGAAGCATGGACAACGTTTCGACCTCCTTCGAGGTCTTCCTCAGGTCTAAACAAGTACACGGTGGGCAGGCCAGTTAAATGTAACCGGAAAGAGGAATCACTCAAATGACCAATGCAAAACAGCTTGACATGATTATCACATAGACACACACACCAGATATATAAATTAACAAAGATATTCAGATAACTCACGATATGGATTTAACAATGTTTATTATTATTGATATAATACAAGTGTTTATGTCACATTTAACTTGGCATCAGGCTCTGCTTCCCCCTGCTCAGCGCAGCACAGAAGAACATTGTTAACCATTAGGAGCAGAGAGATATATTCTCGATGACGTCACCACCAACAAGTGCGACCTGATACAAAGTCCACCATGCACTCTCTCTCAGTGGCCCCTCTCTGTCCTCTTTCTCCATCACTCTCTTTCAAGTCTGCCATGGTTTAAATATGTGCAGACATCTTACAAGAATGAGAGGCTTGAACTGTAACTATATTGACTACAAATAGCAACTGTATTGTATTGATTATCTATAACAAAATAACTACATGATTACTACACACAGTGACGTGGGAGTACTGTGTAAAAAGTTACAGCGGTGGATGAGGCAGCTCACTGGGGCTTTACGTGAACTGTCAGAGTTGCACATGCACACATAGGAGCCAAACAGTGCTTGAGCACCTGCACAATTGCTTTCATATGGAGAAACTGAGCTTTTTTTTTTTTTTTTCAGAGACGTGATGTGGGCTGGTGTGAGATACAGGAAGTCCATTTTAGGGTTAAAAAAACATACTGCAGCCAGAAGGTTTGAGGTTGTGGTTTAACACTTCTATCTCATGCAAGTCACAATCGTCATGCTCAAAAATGTTAACATAATAGGTTCCTTTTTAATTCGCAACCGTCCTCTAATGATTAGGCCATTTTCTTTGTCTTATCTTCTAATTAAGCCTTGATACATTACTGTACCAAGGCTAGACTGATTGATGCTTTACTCCTGAAGCACTGAAAAAGTTGAAGCCGACTCAACTTTTTTTGTAGCTCGTCACGCAGCAACAATTTATCGCTCCCTGATTGTCTGGGGTCAGTTTCTTCCTTCATTCAGTGTATGGATGTATGTAATATGCTGTGTGAGAGTGTTGTATATAAAAAGGTGTATAAGGCAACCTAAACATCGTAGTTTGCATCTTCTTCTTGGAGCTCAATATTTTCAGAATGCTCAGCTACAGCCATTTCATTTTCTAACTTTATTACTTATATTCTCCTTGCTGTTATTTGATCCAGCTCTTCACAACACTTGAATAGACAGCACTGTTACAGTATATTGCATATAGCTAACACTCTCTGCACCAATGAAAACAAACCACACACACACACACACACACACACACACACACACACACACACACACACACACACACACACACACACACACACACACACACACACACACACACACACACACACAGGGTTTAGGCCTACTAACAGAAGCTAGAAGTGACCACAGATTTCCTGTAGCTTCATGATCTCTCTAACAATAGGGCCTCTATACAACACTACTGTCCATCATTAAAAATTACAAGAAATAATAAAAAAGGAGGTAACATGTTTTAATCAAGAGATTTGTGTGTGTGCGTGCATGCATGTGTGTTGATTTAACTAATTTACATCAGTCACTCAACATGACACATCAAGCACATAATAGTGTGTCTCATAAATCAACATCTGATAGCTTAGTGACAACATACTGTTTTAAGACAAACCACAACATATACGGTAAGGGGAATAGATAGAAATGTGTTAGTCTATGTCCCCATGGCCGCTTCAGCTCAACCAACACACTGCATAGTTTATTTAACTGAGCAGATATTAGCTCTAAAGTACTTCCAAAACAGTATATTAGGTTGAATCAGCCAAAGACATACCATTACGTTAGAGCCAGGGGTCTCAAACTCAATTTACCTTGGGGCCGCTGGAGGCAGAATCTGGCTGAGGCTGGGCCGCAGCCTCAGCGCACATGCACACGTGCGCAGCGCGTGTATGTGCGCGACATGCACTAATAAAACAAATGAGTGCATGTGCACTAATTTGTTTTATTATTATACTGTAGTTTCATACCAGTCTAACAACTACTGTATCTATCTCCCCATCAAAAAAAAATCTTCTCAAATGCCTTTTTTATTTTTTAACACAAAATAAGATGAACAAGGACCCTGGTGTAAACAAGTTGTGTTTAACTTATGGAACATGTACTGTACTGTTAACTGTACTGTATTATTAACTGTTTTGAGGTTCATATAAAACTCGCGGGCCGCACTAACATTAAACTTTCATATTAAGGTGAGGGCCACAAAATATCGTCTCGCGGGCCGCAAATGGCCCCCGGGCCGCCAGTTTGAGACCCCTGCGTTAGACGTACAAAGAGACAAGACAGACAGACAGACAGACAGACAGACAGACACACACACACACGCTCACGCACGCACGCACGCACACGCACGCACGCACGCACGCACACACACACACACACACACACACAATTCAGGCTAAGAATAACCAACAGTAGAGGAAAACAGCAAATAAAAGCAAAAATCAACAAAGCTATACACTTAAACTAAACTAAACTAAACCTCTTTGCCTTTTTTAACTATTTTGAAAAACATTTGTAATAGGTCAAATAGCTGCAAGCTCACAACATGTCGATGTAGATTGGCTATTTGAAGTATTTTAAAATGTTTTGTGTGGGATTTGTGGGAGACTATAAGCCTAGGGGGATTGAAGGTACATGAAGGCAAATGCCACATGGAGGCTAAGTGATTTGTGAGTGCCATATGTTTTTGTTTTGTTTTGTTTTTCGTTTTAATCATTATAATTGAATTTTCTTTATATCTATTTATAATCATGTTATGCTTTAAATAATTATCTAACTTGGTTGATTAATATACGTGATTAAGTATGTGTTACTATATCTAATGTCTTCATGAATTAAGTTCTTAGCTCTCAGCAGACTACAGACGTCGTAAGTGTTCTAAAATTGCTAAAATTCAGAATAGACATACATGCCATATGGCATATTCATGGTTGTAGGTAAGTAAACAGCCTCTGCTGTCAGGAAGAGTTCAGCATTACTGTACTTGGTAACTAAAGCTGTGCTGTCATGTGTGGTTAGCAGGATGCAAAGCAGAGACCTGTAGCCATAGAGAGCATCCACACATTTAACTTATCCATGTTTCAGCTCAACATATCAGGAGGAAGTGGAATTCAATTCAATAATCTTGCAGAATACAGAGTGCCAAGGCCTGACTAGACAACACCTGTTGACAGTCAGTGATATCAGAACCTAATTCTTGTGTTTCAGATGTGACGTAGTTAGGCCTAACTGAAGGCCTATAAAAGCATGCACCTCAACACTGTAAATTCACTCAATGCAACGACTCCTGTGCCTCGTGTCAACTCGCCGCAGCTACTTGAACTAATCTGTGCTTCACTGAGGATTGTGGTCTCTGCCTTGTTCTTGAAGTCACTGAAGACACAACAATTATAATGTCCAAGTGATGACAACATGTTTTAAACATTTTTCCCAATGTGTTCCCGCCACAGTCCAAAGATTTGTCATACATAAGTACTGTGTTCGGTGCTGTCTGTATCCGGCTGACAGTACAAGGCAGGGCCTTTAGCCAATGAGGGAGCAGCGTTCTCGATGACGTCACCACCAACAAGTGCGACCTGATACAATGTCCACCATGCACTCTCTCTCAGTGTCCCCTCTCTGTCCTCTTTCTCCATCACTCTCTTTCAAGTCTGGCATGGTTTAAATATGTGCAGACATCAGAATAAGAGAGGCTTGAACTGTAACTATATATTGACTACAAATAGCAACTGTATTGTATTGTTTATCTATAACAAAATAACTACATGATTACTACGCACAGTGACGTGGGAGTACTGTGTAAAAAGTTACAGCGGTGGATGAGGCAGCATCACTGGGGCTTTACGTGAACTGTCAGAGTTGGGTGACTTCCCCATGAGAGACATGCACACATAGGAGCCAACCAGTGCTTGAGCACCTGCCTGATTGCCTTCATAGGAGAAACTGATCTTTTTGTTGTCTAAATAAGGCTATAGTTTGTTGTGTTTCCTCCTCCTGACACATAGCAAAAAGTTTTCTTCATTTCAGAGTCGTGATGTGGGCTGGTGTCAGTGTGAGATACAGGAAGTCAATTTTTAGGCTTAAAAACATACTGCAGCGAGAAGGTTTGAGGATGTGGTTTATCACTTCTATCGTCACGCTCAAAAATATGAACATGCTAGGTTCCTTTTTAATTAGCTACTGTCCTCTAATGATAAGGCCATTTTCTTTGTATTGTCTTCTAATTAAGCCTTGATCCAGTATCAAGGCTAGATTGTTGATGCTTTACTCTGCTTATAATGCTTAATTGAAGCACTGAAAGAAGTTGAAGCCGGCTCAACTTTTTTTGTAGCTTGTCACTCAGCAACAATCGTCTGGTGTCAGTTTCTTCCTACATTCAGTGTATGGATGTATGTCATGTGCTGTGTGAGAGTGTTGTTGCGACCGTAAGGTCGCAGTTTAGTATCAAAACCTCCACCGGCCGTCCGTCACGTCCGTCACGTCCGTCACGTCACACGTCACACGTCACACCTTTGCCCCCTGCTCATATCTGGGCTCGTTTGTGTATTGTATGACATCACGCCACATCATCGGCTGAGGACTGTGTGATGTCATCATATCTCCATATATGGAGACATAAGTTGCTCATGCCCAAATATGGGCTGGTGAGGTCAGACTTAGTGTGATGCGTAGGTTATCTCCATATATGGAGATTCAACTTCAATGAGTAACCATGGCAAATCACACCGTACACAAATGACCCTTATATAAGACCGGCATTATCTACCGACAGCTGCTATAAGCCAACCCTGGCGATAAGGTCTGAGTCGAAGAAATGCTTCTTTCCTGGCAAGAATTGCCCCTTTATACTGTAGGGCTCGTTTGTGTATTGTATGACATCACGCCACATCATCGGCTGAGGACTGTGTGATGTCATCATATCTCCATATATGGAGACATAAGTTGCTCATGCCCAAATATGGGCTGGTGAGGTCAGACTTAGTGTGATGCGTAGGTTATCTCCATATATGGAGATTCAACTTCAATGAGTAACCATGGCAAACTGTCAACTGCCCGTATGTCTTGATAATTGGTAAAACAAACTTTTGGCCTATTTGTGGAGATAAGCGACCAACGGTCGTTATCTCCCGATTAGGGAGTCTTACTGGTATAAAAAGGTGTATATGGAAACCTAAAGAGAAAAAAAAAAGTTTAGCCCCAAACAGGCAAGCTGGCAGCCCAAACAGAACCTGCCACAGAGGAGGAGGATGGGACGTAAGAAGTTCTTATTATACACACAAAACCTCTCACCCAGCAGTTTCTCTGTTGGTCTGACGGCCTGCTCCACTCTGCACCAATCACTGAGGCTGCAGGCTAGCCAACAGTGAGGGCAGGGCCGTCACAGTTGGTAATGTATGGTAATAACTGAGGATATATAGAGTTCTATATCTATCTTTATCGTGAACTACAGTTTATCTGTGCCCTGCTCCCATTTAAAACAATCATTGTTTCTTTTTTTTCCTGTGTTTTAGCAAATAATAAAAGTAAAAGTAACTGGTGTTCTCAACTCTAAAAGGTCTATAGAGCATGATGGGTGCTGCTAACACAAAAGACCTTAAAATATCAAATTAAGTCACTCGCAAATATGTTTATGACGTAATGTAGGCGTAATACAGAGCTTCCTCAGTGTTTCATGGACATATGTGGGTGTGAAATGTGGTTTTAGAACATGGTTAATCAGACAGAATTATTAGGTTTTACCTCTTAATAATTATCACCCATATTAGAAAGTATTTACACATTTGCTTGACTTGTCTAGATTGTTTAGTTTCTCTGGTTTCTCATCTTGTAATGTCCTAATGAAAAACATATGTTTTACTTTCTTCTAAATTATGTCTTTTTTATTTTCTTTGTGAGTGGGGGGGTTAGGGTGACTGCCTTTCCAAAATGTGATATACCTGAGACTATAACATTGTAATGTCCTGTTTGTTCTAGTGATGACAACATCAGGGGTCATCAATTTGTCTGTACACTGACAGATGTGTCTGTAGCAAAGACTGGTCTTGTCTGTGGCAACATTTTAGATTTTATTTTTTAAATGCCATTATGTTCTTATTTTGATCAGATCCAATTACAGAATGTCAAGGGGCCAGGTTTCCCCCTGGACAACATGTCTCCATACAGTACATCCTGTTACTCTGGTTGCACTGTAATGATATCATGACAGTCCTTTATTAGGCCTATATGATATCCTTTTCCACCATTGCCCCATGCCTTTTCATAAACACACAACCCTAAAACATTGTCCTTAGTGCATGCCCAATACATTCAAATGGAGACAGGACATGTCTCCTTGTGGATATTTGCACTCTACTTAGCACACCTTTAAAGTTAAATGCATAATTTGTATTTTGTAACATTTCTTAATGGCAGCATGATCATATCATATAATAGAGACAGGAAAGTGACAAGATACATACAGTAAATAGAGTGTTTAGGCTGGACCTAAGCTCATGAAAATTGTTAATTAAAGAGTTGAATAATGCTTTTGTCAATTAAAGTTTTATTAGAAGCTATCACTGCTCAGTGTACATGTTCATAAAAACCTGAGTTAGAATACAGCTTTGTAGTTAGTGGCATTATTGCACTTACCTACTTTCCCTCTACAACAAATCACTTTGACAAAAATAGCAGATCTACAAGCTCATCACCTTATGACACATTGTGATCTCGGAGATCTGCTACTTTTGATGAATGTTTTGTCTATTTTCCTCTGAATGTTCACCTATGAAATGCTGAGAATAAGGACACTCTGGTCCATTTAAAGACAACAGTGTGAGAGCAACCCAAATATAATAAGAAGACCAAAACACCATAATAAGCAAAAAAAAAAAAAAAGAAACAAAGACATGGAAATATATTGCAAAATAGAATAAAATAAAGTAAAATGTAATTAAATATCATCTAAACATAGATTGTGACTTGACGTTGAATCCTGGGTCTCTGAACTTCGAGACAAATGGTGTTGAATGATGAACTGTAGTTAATTAATGAACATCATTTTGTCACATACTGTATGTGTTCCACAGTTCCACAATGATGGTGTAATAATAACTGTTCTTAAAGCAAAACTAATAACCATGCTGAGCCCTAATAGTTGGTGGTTTATATTAATGGGATTGGGTGCAGCAATAAAATGTGTACTATTTTACAGTACAATGTTTCTGATTGACACTAATAATTATTACTGTTTAACTAAACAAAGCAAAACGCTAAGCTTCATCTTCAAGCTTCAACATCACTTCTCACAGATATGGTGCCGTTTTTGATCATAACATTTTTCATTATACCATCCAGTATTCGGGAAGTAGACTGCACAGTTCCTGTCTTCATCATTAACAGGATATCCACGGTGCCAGTCCCTGTAGAATAAACACCATCATGTATTTTTAACCACATTCACTCAGTCACTCACATACAGTGTCTTTGATAGATAGATAGAAACACTTGTAAAATGTCTCACTGTGTTGTCACTGCTGTTCCATCCAACCATGAAGTCCATTTGCCATCTGTCGTTTTCAGACCAATCCAAGATTCCTGGTTCAACCCTCTGATGAATTCCTGATCATTGTACATGATTGAACCATTATATTTTTTATAGGACTTTTATCAGGACTTAAAATCATGAATCATGAAAACGTGAAATCTTTGCGCACACAGACGTGCACGCACACACGCACGCACGCACGCACGCACGCACGCACGCACGCACGCACGCACGCACGCACGCACGCACGCACGCACACACACACACACACACACACACACACACACACACACTAACCTGTTCTTCTTGACTGTTAATGATGACCAGATCTGCTCCTCTCTGCTGACATTGTTTTCTACTTTCCTCCCAGGTTTTCCGTTCAGTAGATTTGTAATAATAGCTGCAACCAAACTTCATCCATCCACTGGGACATGATTTGCCTAAATATCAAACAAGCGTTTTAATTACACATTTTCAATATATTGATAATCAATTCCAACTGTAGAGTAAAGTAATAATTCAAATATCAATAACAATAAACATAATGTATTAGTCTTCCTTCAAAAAGGTTTGTAAACTCACCATTTTCCACTAGGGTCAGTTCTGTCTTCAGCTGTTCATTCTCCAGGTTCAGGTTGTTGTTGTTGGTTGTCAGCTGGTTCTTGTCCTGCGTCAGGGTAGCGACCTTGGATGTCAGCTGGTTCTTGTCCTGCATCAGGGTAGTGACCTTGGATGTCAGCTGGTTCTTCTCTTGCGTCAGGGTTGTGACCTTGGTTGTCAGCTGGTCTTTCTCCTGCTTCAGCGCATTGTAGTTGGTTGTCAGATGGTTCTTCTCCTGAGTCAGGTTGTGTTGGTCGGTCTTCAGTCGGGTATTCTCCAGGGTCAGATTATCATAGTTGGTCTTCAGCTGGTTGTAATCATGCACCAGGGTGTCGTTGGTCATGCTGTTACTGGGTGAATGATCTGCAAAGGACAGAAATGGAGACAGTAAAATTAAATACAAATTGCAGATCAAGTATCTGTGTAGGAAATTATTCAGAAAACTGCTATTATTTAAGTGCATCGTAAATTATCAACACCACTTATCGTTATCGTCATACTTCTCAGATGCATGCAATAATACACACACAAAGAAACCAAGAGAATTAGATTCATATGTCACATGAAGGTTTGGGTTAAGGATGTGGTGGCTTTATATATAGTTGCCAAAGCTAGAAAATGTCAAGCAAGATGTGAAAGTATTGTTGTTACTTTTTCTTTTAACCCATTTTTCTCAATGTAGTCATTATGCCAATTAGTTTCCCCCCCACACACATATCTTTGTTGTCACTGGTGCTGCATCCTACTGGCTCACCAACCAGTGAGGAGCCCCCACAGGGGGGACGTCGACGTCGTAGAGCCTAGTTTGTCCCACTCTTCCCGCCCAACAATCCCTGCTGACAGGTGCCACTGCACTCTGAGGATTACGTGCAGTTATAATTATCACCCTAACCAGTGGTGCTGTACAGTAGCTATTTACTCAACTACAGTAGTTAATTACAATTTTCAGGTATTTGTACTTTACTTGAGTATTCCCAATTTCTACTGCACTACATCTCGGATCCAAATATTGTACGTTTACTTCACAACATTTATTTGAAAACTTTAGCTAGATTTAGATTATTATTACAAAACTATTATATATATAAAAATATATATATAAACCACTTCAGCCCTATGTACATTTCGACTTTTACTTTTAAGTACATTTTGATGCCAATACTTTTGTACTTTTAAGTAAAATTTAAATTCCGGACTTATACTTGTAACAGAGTATATTTACATAGCATTATTGCATAGATATAGCATTATATTTTGTACTTTTTCCAACACTGACCCTATACCCGCCTGGTTTCCCTCCCCTGAACACAGACCAATTGTGTTTGATGACAAAGCCTGAACAGTTGGACAGGCACTTTACCACTGCGCCACCTGAGTGCAATTGTGGAAGTATTATTGTGACATGGAATACTCACAGTGCACGACCAGGCCTACGATCCCACCCAGCATCATAAGACACAGCATCCCCAGACACCCAGAGACAGCTCTGAAACTCATTCTCCCTGTTATAGAGCCCTGTCCTGTAACAGAAAGTACAGTGATTGAGTGAGAAAGAAAAACAAGAATGTAAAAGCCCTGCTAGAATAAAACAACATTCTCTAAAAACCTTTACACGTCAAAGGAATGATAGTGAAGGATATGCACTTGCTAAGTTTTATGTTGCAAGAAATTCTGAATGAAATCTGAATAATCATTTCCTGGAGGAAAGACCTTGTTTTTGTATAATAAATATGTTTTACATTTTTAACAAGGAAATCACCTTGACAACGATTCACAACTTGATGAAACTCACCCTGAGTGTGTCTTCCTCCAGGGACGATGTCGTCCACGCTCTGGTAGATGTCCACCACGCTCTCCTCATACTGTCCTCTGTCCTCCAACTCTACACTGTCCTCAGTGTCCCCCCTCCGTCCTCTGTCTCCATCCCTCTTTCTCACCTTCTTTGTCAAGTCTGGCTTGGCATAAATATCTTCAGTCATATTAAGTATGCATGTATGTACTGTATCTACACGTATGTATGGATGTACCGGTATGTATGGATGTATGTATGCTATATCAAAATCATTACATGAACTATATAACTATAACTATACTATAATGGTTTAGCAAAATATGAACATGTCCTTGTGGCTGGTTTGCACAATGCTGCAGCATTAAGGAAGTAAACAACTTAAATATCAACCACAAAGTAGGTTGTACCAACAGAAGCTAGAAGTGACCACAGATTTCCTGTAGCTTCATGATCTCTCTGACAATAGGGCCTCTACTACACCACTAACAACAAGAAAAAAACACAAATAATTCATAAAAAAGAGGTAACATGTTTGAATCAAGAGATTTGTGTGTGTGTGTGTGTGTGTGTGTGTGTGTGTGTGTGTGTGTGTGTGTGTGTGTGTGTGTGTGTGTGTGTGTGTGTGTGTGTGTGTGTGTGTGTGTGTGTGTGAGTGAGTGCGTGCGTGCTTGCGTGCACGTGTGTGTGTGTGTGTGTGTGTGTGTGTGTGTGTGTGTGTGTGTGTGTGTGTGTGTGTGTGTGTGTGTGTGTGTGCATGCATGTGTGTTGATTCAACTAATTTACATCAGTCACTCAATAGGGTATGTATGGGTTGTGCAGAGAGTTTAGGAAAAGGACCCTGAGTTGTTGGTCCCAGGAGGAATTCTTTATTTGATAAGAAGCATGGATAACGTTTCGACCTCCTTCGAGGTCTTCCTCAGGTCTAAACAAGTACACGGTGGGCAGGCCAGTTAAATGTAACCGGAAAGAGGAATCACACAAATGACCAATGCGAAACAGCTTGACATGATTATCACATAGACACACACACCAGATATATAAATTAACAAAGATATTCAGATAACTCACGATATGGATTTAACAATGTTTATTATTATTGATGAGTAATACAAGTGTTTATGTCACATTTAACTTGGCGTCAGGCTCTGCTTCCCCCTGCTCAGCGCAGCACAGAAGAACATCATTAACCATTATGAGCAGGGAGATATAAATATATAAACACCCCCATGGAGAACAGAATTAGCAGAGCCTACTGGTGGTGCTGGGGAGGCGGTGGGGGCAAGCAAGCGCATAGCACGACAGACCTGGAAAGCAGCAGCAAGAGAATGACAGGCTGAGCGGGTTACATAGCTTGGCAAGAGATCAGCTGACTGCCAGCAGGCTGCCACGTCGCCTGTGACGTAGGACTGGCGTAATAGCGTAGTAACAGACATAAAGCAACTGCAGTGAGCGGTGACCATAGAGTTATAATAAGAATAGAGAGGACACAGATATCCCCGCCCGTCCACTTGCATTGAGTTGCTCACCCAGCGCATGAGGCGTTTTCACCCCTCCTTCCGGGGAGTAAAACCGTGACGTAGTGGGTCTACTGTGACGCATTTTTCGTCATAATTTGTGTTCATGGACGCGCTTCATGAACGAGCACTTCCGGTATGAACGCGCGTCAATACAAAGAAGCCTAGACGCGCGTTCATGTGAGTAGACCCAACTGCAGTACCTCAAAACGGCCAACATGTCCTTTTGGTTTCAGGGCGCCCCCAGGGTTCTGGGGGCTTGGCGGTGACCCACTCGAGTATATCTGTATGAACTAATTCCGCTAACTTCATACATTTGTAGGTAAGTAAGAAGTTCAGAATTACTGTGTACTTGGTAACAAAAGCTGTGCTGCCATGTGTGGTTAGCAGGATGCTGGGTATAGACCTGTAGCCATAGAGAGCATCCACACATTTACTGTAACTTGTATATCCTTCAGCTCCCCATATCAGGAGGATGTGGAATTACAATCAATACGCTTGCAGAATACAGAGTACCAAGGCCTGACTAGACAACACCTGTCGACAGTCAGTGATATCAGAACCTAGTTCTTGTGTTTCAGATGTGACGTAGTTAGGCCTAACTGAAGGACTATAAAAGCATGAACCTCAACACTGTTAATTCACATGATGCAACGACTCCTGTGCCTCGTGTCAACCCGCCGCAGCTACTTGAATGAATCTGTGCTTCACTGAGGATTCTGGTCTCTGCCTTGTTCTTGAAGTCACTGAAGACACAACAATTGTAATGTCAAGTTTGTCCTAGTGATATGTTCACGGTTCAAAGATATGTCAATACAGCCTGTCGCTCTGGTTGAACCGTAATGATGTCAGAAAAACAGAGGGAGGTAGGACACAGCTCCCGGTGAAGTTCTCTCTACTGAGCGCACCATAATAATGAAATAAATAATTAGTATTTTGTAACATTGTTGGACATTATTATATATTTATATTATAATTGTAAGAAGCACTTCATTACTTGTGCCAGCAGAGCGTGCAAGTACTGTGTTCGGTGCTGTCTGTATCTGGCTGACAGATAACCCTAGCCAATGAGGGAGCAATGTTCTCGATGACGTCACCATCAACAAGTGTGACCTGATACAAAGTCCACCATGCACTCTCTCTCAGTGTCCCCTCTCTGTCCTCTTTCTCCATCACTCTCTTTCAAGTCTGGCATGATTTAAATGTGTGCAGACATCTTACAAGAATGAGAGAGGCTTGAACTGTAACTATATTGACTACAAATATTGATTGATTGAAGACTTTATTAGAAGTTTGCATAGGAAAAGGTACAGTTTCATGACGGTACAGTTCACTGGTACAAGGTCTACTAAAAGGAGATCCATGAAAAGACAAGCTTATTTCCACAGGAAACCATTTAAGTATCTCATATAACATTGAATGACAGACGAATAGAACACAGTACTATGCAGTAGATATGTAAAGAAAAAAAAATGATAGAACAAAAAAAGAAAACAGTAAGTCTAAACAAACAGTAAGTATATACAAAGTAGGGGCAGGGGAGGGTAGGGTTGGGCTAGGTTAGTTTTTTTTTTTTTACCAGTTGCGAACGGCTGCTGCCTGTAAGTGGTTTTTCAGGGCAATTTTAAAGGATGCTAGTGATCCACACTCCTTTATGGCCTTCGGTAAGGCTTTCCACATTTTGGTGGTATAGCAGAAAAACGAGTTTGACCCTTTATTGGTTTTGACTCTGGGTTGGAAGTGATCTGTAGCGCTGCCTCTGGTGTTGTAATTATGGACATCCTTAATGTTTATAAAGTATTTTGACAGGTACTTGGGTATCATAGTGGTGTAGTGTATCTTGTACACCAGGCCCATTGCAAGTTGCTGTACTCTGTCATCTACTCTGAGCCACCCCACTCTTAACTGGTGAGTAGCGGTGAGGTGAGTCTGATAGGGAAGGTTAAGCAGGACCCTAATTAGTTTATTTTGGGCTGTTTGGAGTTTAGTTTTAAGGGCTTGTGGGGCGTCACGATACCATACTTGAACTCCGTAGTCAAAGAGGGGCTGGATTATTGCACCAGCTATGGTCTTCAGTGTGTTGAAATTGACCATTGGGGCGATCCTCTGTAGGAAACGAGTTCGTTGGTTGATTTTATTTATTACTTTAGAAGTCATCTTTTCGCTGGAAAGATTAGCTTCAAGGATGCATCCTAAGTAAGAGATTTTGTTTTTTCGTGTTATGACCTTATCACCCACTTTGATTGTGAAGTTATCGACTTTTTTGAGGTTATGATTTGATCCAAAGAGGATGGACTCAGTTTTTCCCAAGTGAATTGATAATTTGTTGTCGTTAAGCCATGTGCAGATCTTGCTTAGTTCAGAGTTAAGTGTCTTTTCAACCTGCAAGTGGTCCTTGCCCGAGACTAGGAGAGCCGAGTCATCCGCGAACAGGAACAGGTTGCAGTCGCAAGCAGATGCCATGTCGTTCATGTATATTAGGAACAACAGAGGCCCCAGTATGCTACCTGGAGGAACACCACAGCTTACTGGGAGGGGGGGGGGGGGGGGGGGGGCAGGGTACCATTAATCTCCACCACCTGTTCCCTCCCCACCAGGTAAGATTGCATCCAACTATCCAATAGCAACTGTATTGTATTGATCATCTATATCAAAAGAATAACTACATGATTACTACACACAGTGACGTGGGAGTACTGTGTAAAAAGTTACAGCGGTGGATGAGGCAGCTCACTGGGGCTTTACGTGAACTGTCAGAGTTGCACATGCACACATAGGAGCCAAACAGTGCTTGAGCACCTGCACAATTGCTTTCATATGGAGAAACTGAGCTTTTTGTTATGTCTAAATTATGTCTAGTTTGTTGTGCTTCCTCCTCCTGACACATAGCAACAGGTTCTTTTCATTTCAGAGATGTGATGTGGGCTGGTGTGAGATACAGGAAGTCCATTTTAGGGTTAAAAAAACATACTGCAGCCAGAAGGTTTGAGGTTGTGGTTTAACACTTCTATCTCATGCAAGTCACAATCGTCACGCTCAAAAATGTGAATGCTAGGTTCCTTTTTAATTCACCACCGTCCTCTAATGATTAGGCCATTTTCTTTGTCTTATCTTCTAATTAAGTCTTGATACTTTATTGTACCAAGACTAGCTTGATTGATGCTTTACTCCTGAAGCACTGAAAAAAGTTGAAGCAGACTCAACTTTTTTTTGTAGCTCATCACTCAGCAACAGTTGTCACACCCTGATTGTCTGGTGTCAGTTTCTTCCTTCATCAGTGCATGGATGTATGTAATGTGCTGTGTGAGAGTGTTGTATAAAAAAGGTGTATAAGGCAACCTAAAAAGGGTTAGGCCTCAAACAGGCAAGGTGGCAGCCCAAACAGAACCTGCCACTGAGGAGGAGGATGGGATGTAGGAAAGAGAGGTCCTTATTATACACTTTAACAAAACCTCTCACCCAGCTGCCCTCTGTTGGTCTGACGGCCTGCTCCACTCTGCACCAATCACTGAGGCTGCAGGCTAGCCAACAGTGAGGCAGAGGATCAGTTGTTGGTTGTCAATCATTATTATGTTTTACATTGCATCCATCTCTGGGTGGCTTACTGAAGTAGACTATGATCTTTTGTACAATCATTAGAACTAAATATATCATAGATAAAACAATATAAAACATCAGATATTTCACATGTCAAATAACTGAGGATATACTTACCAGAGTTAGAGTTATATATCTCTATCTTTATTGTGAACTACGGTTTATCTGTGCCCTGCCCTCATTCAAAACAATGCTGTTTACTTTTTTTTCTTCATGTGTTTTTAGCAAATAATAAAAGTAAAAGTAACTGGTGTTCTCAACTCTAAAAGGTCTTTAGAGCATAATGGTTGCAAACACAAATTACCTTAAAACATCAAATTAAGTCACTCACAAATATGTTTACGACGTACATCCCTACAGAGCTTCCGTGTTTCAGAGACATATGTGGGTGTGAAATATGGTTTTAGAACATGGCGAGCGCATTCCATCTCATGCACGGTACACCTACTGTATAGTGTGACCTTGGTTGGTTCTGTTAGGATTTTTAACAGGTTAATCAGACAAAATTATTAGGTTTTATCTCTTTATCATTATCACCCATATTATATATAAACTATTACACATTGGCTTGATTGTTTAGTTTCTCTGGTTTCTTTTCTTGTAATTAAATGTCCTGAATGAAAAACATAAGTTGTTCTTTCTTCTAAATTCTGTATTTGTATTTTCTTTGTGAGTGGGGGGTGACAGCACCTGCCCTTCCAAAATGCTATGCATGGCCCTGAGACTATAACATTGTAATGTCATGTTTGTTCTAGTGATGACAACATCAGGGGTCATCAATATGTCACGGACACGGACAAATTTGTCCGTGGCAAAGACTTTTCTTGTCCGTGGCAACATTTTTCTTTTTTAAATGCCATTATGTTCTTATTTTGATCAGACCCAATTACAGAATGTCAAGGGCCCAGGTTTTCCCCTGGACAACATGTCTCCATACAGTACGTCCTATCACTCTGGTTGCACTGTAATGATATCATGACAGTCCTTTATTATGATATCCCTTTCCACCATTGCCCCATGCCTTTTAATAAACACACAACCCTAAAACATTGTCCTTAGTGCATGCCCAAGACATTCAAATGGAGACAGGACATGTCTCCTTGTGGATATTTGCACTCTACTTAGCACACCTTTAAAGTTAAATGTATAATTTGTATTTTGTAACATTTCTTAATGGCAGCATGATCATATAATAGAGACAGGAAAGTGACAAGACAACATACAGTAAGTCCTTAATAGTCTGGATTGTTTTAGTCTGGACCTAAACTAATACAAATAGTTAATTAAAAAGTTGAATAATGCTTTTGTCATGTAAAGTTTTATTAAAAGCTTTCACTGCTCATTGTACATGTTCATACAAACCTGAGTTAAAATACTGCTATAGCAATATTGCAGTTAGTGACATTATTGCACTTAAAGGGATATTACACTTTCAAAAAACTTTTTGTCATTGTATGGTCTAATCAGGCTTGTATGAACACCCTGAACAGTTTTTAGTTTTCTTCATTCAGTATTTAGATATTTGATGTAAAAGTTATCTGGCCCTCCAGGCCCAGGGCCTCTCCCCACACACACTCATTGTAACTTCAAACTCCATTTTAACCATGATAGATTCATTAAAAATACCCATTATTTTTTCTGGTGACTCAAACTACCCTCCTAATACGTGAGCAGGCCGTGTTTTTTCCATAACGTTTTTCATGTATTTTTAATAATTCTTTGTGAAAATGGAAAAAATTAAATACAATAAAAATATATAAAAAAGACATGAAAAACGTTATGGAAAAAACACGGCCTGCTCACGTATTAGGAGGGTAGTATGAGTCACCAGAAAAAATAATGGGTATTTTTAATGAATCTATCATGGTTAAAATGGAGTTTGAAGTTACAATGAGTGTGTGTGGGGAGAGGCATGGGCGTGTCGGGCCTGGTAACTTTTACATCAAATATCTAAATACTGAATGAAGAAAATTAAAAACTGTTCAGGGTGTTCATACAAGCCTGATTAGACCATACAATGACAAAAAGTGTTTTTGAAAGTGGAATATCCCTTTAACTACTTTTCTTCTACCAAATTGCTTTGACAAAAATAGCAGTTCTTCAAGCTCATCACCTTGTGACACGTTGTGAACTTGGAGATCTGCTACTTTTGATGAATGTTCGTCTATTTTCTCTGAATTCTCACCTAGTATGAAATGATGAGAATAAGGACGTTCTGGTCCATGTGGTTAAAGACAACGGTGTGACAACAATACAAATACAAGAAGAAGATCAAAACCCCATAATAAGCAAAAAAGCAAAGATATTACAAATGGAATATATTGCAAAATAGTTTGCAAATACAACTATGTAAAATGTAATTAAATAACATCTACACATTGGGTTTGTCTGTCAGAAGTCCAGGATTCAGTTAAACAGGGTGGTGTTGAATCCTGGGTCTCTGAACTTGGAGATGAACTTGGAGACACGCTGGTGATGAATGATGAACGGTATTTAATGAACATCATTTGTCACATTATCTGTATGTGTTCCACAGTTCCACATTGATGGAGTAAGAATAACTGTGTTCTTAAAGCCAAACTAATAATAACTCATGAGCCCTAATAGCTGGTGGTTTATATTAAAGTGATTATGGGTACAGCAGGAAGATTTGTAAAATGTACAGTAAAATGTTTAAGGTTTTCTGATTTGCACTAATAATTATTACTGTTTAACTTAACAAAGCAGAACGCTAAGCTTCATAGTTATCAATATGAAGTTAAGAGAAACATCACTTCTCACAGATATACCGTCTTTCATCTGAACATTTAATATTATACCATCCTCTATTCGGGTAGTTGTATGCACAGTTCCAGTCTTCATCATTGGCAGGATATTCACTGACCCAGTACCTGCAGAATAAACAACATTGTGTATTTATAACGAAATCCACTCAGTCACTCACATACAGTGTCTTTGATAGATATATAGAAAAACATTTAAAATGTCTCACTGTATTGTCACTGCTGTTCCATCCAACCAAGTCCATTTGCCCCCCGTCCTTTTCAGACCCATCCAAGATTGCTGGTTCAACCCTCTGATGAATTCCTGATCATTGTACATGATTGAACCATAATCAATTTTCTTTAATACTGGACATTCAGGACTTAAAGTCATGAATCATGAAAACAAGTGAATCTTTGACTTTGTGTTTAATGGACACGCACACACACACACACACACACACACACACACACACACACACACACACACACACACACACACACACACACACACACACACACACACACACACACACACACACACACTAACCTGTTCTTCTTGACCGTTAATGACCACCAGATCTGCCCCTGTTTGCTGACATTGTTTTCTACTTTGCTCCCAGGTTGTCTGTTCAGTAGATTTGTAATAACAGCTGCAACCAAACTTCATCCATCCACTGGGACATGATTTGTCTAAATATCAAACAGGTGTTTTAATTACACAATTTCATTACATTGATAATTAATTCCAACTGTAGAGTAAATATCAATAACAATATGTATTATTAGTATTCCTTAAAAAAGGTTTGTAACCTCACCATTTTCCGCTGGGGTCAGTTTTGAGCAAAGCTTTTTATTCTCCCGCCTCAGGGTATCGTAGTTGGTTGTCAGCAGGTTCTTATACCGTGTCAGGGTAGCGACGTTGGTCGTCAGCTCGGTCTTCTCCCGCGTCAGGGTTACGACGTTGGTTGACAGCTGGGTCTTCTGCCACGTCAGTGTACCGACCTTTGTTGTCAGCTGGTTCTTCTCCTGTGTCAGGGTAGCGACCTTGGTTGTCAGCTGGTTTTTCTCCCGCAGTAGTTTGTTGTTGTCTGTCTTCACCCGGGTATTCTCCAGGGTCAGGGTATCGTAGTTGGTCTTAAGCCGGGTATTCTCCAGGGTCAGGGTATCGTTAGACTTTCAATTCAATTCAATTCAATTTTATTAAAGTGTCAAATCATAACAAGTTATCTCAAGACACTTTACAAAGGCTAAAGAGCCATGAGAGAGAGAGAGGAGAGAGGGAGAAACAAGGGAGAGACAAGGGAAAGACAACAAGGGGCACACGCACACACATACACAGGTCCCGCATGCGTATGTACAAGAACGAACAAACGAACGCACACACACACACACAGGCGCTGCATGCGCACGCGTGTGTAGGGGGAGGGGAAGGGGAGGGGAGGGGGAGGTAAGGGTAGGGGGGGTGGGGGGAGGAGAGAGAGAACCCGAGCAGAACCTGTACCTGTGAGGTACCCCCCCGAGAGAACTCGAGTGGATACCTCACAGGCCCGAGGCCCCCACCCTGAGCAAGCAATTTGCTACAATGGTAACGAAAAACCCCCTCTTAAGGAGGAGGAAACGTCAGGCAGATCCTGACTCTGGGGTGAACAGCCGTGCTGCCTCGACCGAGTCGGGGGGACAGTAAGGAACAAAGAGAGAACAAGAGATAGACACAGAGAGATCCAGGCAGGTCCACAGGTGTGCTTCATGGAGGCCTGGTCCGGGGTCACACTCTTGATCTGCAGCTGAGTAGTCGGGTTTTAGTAGCAATCCCAGCAGCTGAGTTGTCGAGTTTTAGGTATTTAGGTTGTCGAGTTTCCAGGAACTGGAACTGTGGAGTGGGAGACAGAAAAGAAACTCCGGGGATGATCCCCGGAGTTCGATTTGGTTATGATGACTTCAGCTGGTTATTATGATGCACCAGGTTACCCTGAATTGATAAAAGATATCACTTTTAAAAATGTGGCTGTGGGGTAAAGTGAGACAATTGCTTCGGGGTAAAGTGAGACACTATCTCACATTATCCCAACATGATAGACATGGAGATAGCTGTAGAAACCTGATTAAAGGGTGTACCAAACTTTTCTCAGTTGATTCTTATGTAATTTTCCCTGTAGAACCCATTTCTGATATATATTTTTATGTATCATGCATAATTAATGAGACAATTAGCATATTGGGCTAAATTTCTTAATTATCTCATTAGTTATGCACAATACAACAATATACTTTGCAGAAATGCATTCTACAGGAGAAATTACATAAGGATCAACTGAGGAAAGTTTGGTAAACACTTCTATCAATTTTTATAGGGTTTTTAGTTTTTTGTGTCACATTATTTGACAAATGGGTGGAAATGACAGGACAACCCCTATTAAAATACTTTCTGCTATGTACATTTTTGGGTTGTGCATATTTAACCTGGTTAACTGGGTTTTTGTGTTTTTATGGTAGTTTTAAAGTGAAAAAAGTGAGTGGATCACTTTACCCCGTTGATTTCTCTGGTCTGTCTCAGTTTACCCCGGTCCTGGGGTAAACTGAGACACAAGACCACTTTTTGGAGCGGTGAAAGCGCTCCCAATAGACAGGTATGTCCGTGGGTATGTGGGTGGGTGGGTGGCTGGCTGGGTGGCCGTGTCCGTAGCCTGGCAATACCTTGAGTGGCCACACACAACACACTAGTTAAAGGAGGGGCGCTGTTTTGTGCAGGCCAGGCACACTCACCACTCACTCACACACGCACGCAACACACACAAACACACACACACACACACACACACACACACACACACACACACACACACACACACAGCTGCTCAGATTCACCGCTCCACTTCGAACCGAGGTTTGATTTTTTTAAAACAATCATATTTTCTCTGCCTTTTGTCTTGAATATGTTCTGATAACTTCCATTGTTAGGAAACATCCCAAATTACTGGTAAATGTGTACTTATTTACTGATATATCTTTTAGTTTGCCTATAGGGGAGCAAACGTAGAAAATGTCTCAGTTTACCCCGCTCTCCCAACAAATTCCCGGAGTTAGTGATGTGGTAGTTTAAGGACATGGAATACTCACAGTGAGTGATGTGGTGGTTTAAGGACATGGAATACTCACAGTGAGTGATGTGGTGGTTTAAGGACATGGAATACTCACTGTGCACGGCCTGGCCTAAGTTCACACCCAGCAGCAGAAGACACAGCAACCCCAGACACACAGCAACAGCTATCACTGTTTGACAAAAGAAGATAATAGTCTAAAAGCCCTCTTAGTTACACTTAATCGGACTAAATGCTTTGAAATACTTTGACACATCAAAGGGATCACTCCTCCCACTGTCCTCTGTGTCTCCATCCCTCTGTGTAAACACCACAATGGAAACAAGCCCCCATCAGTCAATCTCAGCCTCACCTTCTCTGTTAAAGGTATATTCAGTGATTGTATTTCATTCAAATAAAAATATAATTGGTACATTTTCCATTCATTCTCCTCTCTAGAATGTGTGCTGACCATAATATGGTCAGCACAACAAGTCCTTATATTATAAGGACTTGTTGCGAGCTTAGCTAGATTCGGTTTTCAGAGGTGGCCAGCCAGTCCTCAACCAATCAGGGTAGAGTATGGCCGTAGTTATGTTATGATGTTTAGTTATGATGGTCAAAATACAAGTTTTGAGAACCACAGTCGCTCTGAATTAAGAACGTCTGCTAAATGCCTAGATTGTAAACTACTGAACTCATTAAATGCCACAGTCTCGTAGTAAATCAGTATCATACATATCCTGAAGCTGGAGACGTAGGCCTATCAATATTCAATGATTGGGTCTAATGATCAAAACGAGAACATTATAATGGTGTAAAAAAATCTATAAAAAACTAAACATTTCCACGCAGTAAGGCCAGTAAGGAACAAGATGACCCCCGGCCACTTTCATTATCACTGAATACACCTTTAAGTCTGGAAAAGCATATATCTGCACTCAAGGATGAGAGGCCTGAAAAGTAACTTCAAACTACTGTATCTTGAATCTTACTCGCCTGTTTTAGCCAACTTTTACATTTTCCCCCTTTTTTGCTCTTACCACTGTGCTTATCCTCACAACCTAATCAGAATGGGGTAGTGTGTGTGTATGTATGTGCATCTGCAACTCCACGTTCAGCAGTTGTTCAATTGTCTAAAAAACATAATACAAAAATCAATAACGCATATTCCTTGCTGACCATCAACTTTTCCACCTTCATTGGCCTCATGGTGGCGCTATAACAGCCCAGTTTACGTTTTGGCCTGTAACTGTTGAACCGTAACCTGACTTTCGCCAGATAGTTGCAGCAGTGCGTAACGCTCTGCCTTACATCTGGGATCTCTCGGCCAGACTCTATGTAAGGGGCGGGCCATTTTTTGAATTTCTGTAGCAGGTGATTGGATGTGGCCGTTTCTATCACAGTCTGGGAGTGCCAACTCCAACCACTCATATTGGCCTGTCTGCATGACGTTGCAGACAGGCAACGTCATGCACTCAGGCAACGTCACTCTATTGGCTCAGAGCCGCTCAGAGCCCGCCCATAGCTGCCGCTGATTGGTCCGGCCCGGGACTTTACGAGTGTTATCAACGCTGGCGGACCGAGCCCAGATGGTAAAGCAATGCAACGCAATGCTGCCACCATCTGGCGAAAGTCAGGTAAGTTGAACCGTAGGTCGGAAAATTAAAATTATTTTTTCCCTGGATTCCTTGGGTCAAGACGCATCTCCCGATATAGGCCACGCCTATTTGCGCCAGGATAGATTTTCCGCCATCTTGAATTTTCTCCGAAACACACTTTTTGCTCCTTTTCCTACATAATTTCGTCAAATGTCTTAAAAACCGGTACACATGATCTATGAAGCCATGCGATAAACATAGTCAAAGGATATTTCGATAGTCCATACCGTTCGTTCGTAACGCGCTTCCAAAGTTAGCGGGAGGGGCCCGTTTCGCAAACAATAGCCATAAATCACAAACAATAGGTCGAGTCAACACTGAATTTCAACCACAGGTCGGGGGTGGCATACTCAATGAATCCCCAAAAGCATTTCCACTTCGACCCCTAGGGGGCGTCACAAACGCGCGAAACGTAACCGTTTCGTGCCAGAACGCGTTTTTCACGGGGGCCGATCCTCTCACAACAAAACGCAGACGACTTGGCGGATGGTCTCACAGTCCAAACTGCTACACAAGGTCGCGCATGGCGGTGAAGGCCGCGAAGCGGCCTGAACTCTAGACTTTTGCGGCCCGAAGGGCCGCAAACTTCTAGTGCTTATTAAAATTACACTACATGATAACTATACTTGAATATACTTTATTTATATTATATTAATTATTCTTTCTTGACATTCATGTTCTGCTATCCATGCTCAGCACATTAAAATACAAGCATTTAAGAGCATGGAGATATACAGTACATGGATATAACAATATTCCTCCAGGGGAAAATCGAACTCTTAGGGAAAGGAGACAACACTAACAGTGCTGGAAGGAGAAATTGCCGGCAAATTGGTCAGCTTCTTAACACTTCCCATACTTTGCCCACATAGTGGTGCGCACGTGTGTGAACTCTCTCAAGTGTGGTCTGTCTGTGGCTGGTTGCACAATGCACAATGCTTTAGCAGTAAGGAACAACTCAAGACAGAAATACGCAGACACAAGCACACAACACACATACACTGTAGTCATAATAGTACTCAAATATAAACATGAGAAAGGAATGACCAACTGAGTAATGTTTCTACCGGTAACGGCTCCAAGGGGGGAGGGGGGCTAGGTCTCTCTAAGCCACCCATCCCTAGCCCTAATATATATAAATAATATGAGGGCCTGACATCCATGTAAACCACACTGAAAGATGGATAATGGCTATGTGTTGTGTGATGTGATTGGTTGTTTCAGGGTCGTCCTGTGTACTTAGCCTTGATTGTCGTATTAGTAGTTTTCATTATTGTTTGTTGACAACATTCATTAGCCCCTGCTCTAAAAAAGTAAGCCACCCTATAGCCAAGTCATAATTCTGTGGAGCCGTCAGTGGTTACTGCAATTGCGCACGTGCACACGCACGCACGCACGCACGCACGCACGCACGCACGCACGCACGCACGCACACACACACACACACACACACACACACACACACACACACACACACACACACACACACAAGGACAGAGTGGGAAAAAGGAGGGAGTAAGATCAGTTAGGATCTTTAAATGAAGCTATGGAAAAGTATTATTTTTGTTGGTGATTTTGTTTTAGTAACTGTTATCTTACCAGACTGCAGCATCTTCTCTAGATCTTTCTCCTTCTTGGTCTTGATCTGAAGATCTTCATAGACTGCATCATCTATCTTTTGCGGATGAAGGCGGTCATAATGTCCCTCTGCAGACACATTTTCGTAGTTTGTATCTTCTTCTTGGAGTTCAATATTTTCAGAATGCTCAGCTAGCCATTTCATTTTCTACCTTTATGACTTATATTAGCCTAATTCTACTTGCCATTATTTGGTCCAGCTTTTCACCACACTTGGATATACAGTACGTATCCTAAACGTAGACAGCACCGTTATATTGCATATCATTGGTGCACAGCTCACACTCTGCACCAATGAAAACAAACCACGCACGCACGCACGCACGCACGCACGCACGCACGCACGCACGCACACACACACACACACACACACACACACACACACACACACACACACACACACACACACACCTTTTCTTAAGAGATGGCATTCTAAATACAAACCACAATGAGGTTGTTGTACAAACGGAAGTTAGATGGGCCCACAGTTTCTTAAATAGCATCATGATCTCAAAACACAACAATATACATACTATGTATTGTCATTAAAAATGATAAGAATGAATACAAATGTTTCAAACTAAAGATGTGTGTGTGTGCGAGCGTGTGCATACGTGTGTTACAGTGTACACACACACACACACACACACACACACACACACACACACACACACACACACACACACACACACACACACACACACACACACACACTCATAATCTGAATCAACTTTGTTGTCAGATCACTGGTTTACAGGAGGAATGAAGTGGGTGAAATGTGTTCTTGTTCAAGCTCCATGTTTTTTGTTGTTTTCAGAAAGAGAAAAGAAAAGAAGAGGAGGGGAGGCGAGGGTAGGGGGCAGAGAGAGCAAGAATAACCTAGCCTGGCTCCAGCCTGTTCTTGTCAGAATGAGAACCAGGCAGGACCCAAAAGCAGACAAACAATGCAAGGTTCAATTCAACAGGTTTAAGAGTATAAGTGGATAGAATGCAGAACTTAAATACTCCATATAACAAGCACAGACACCCATGACATACCGGTAGGTCTACGGACCAACAGGGAAACAAGAGCATACAGAGCACGAAGGCAAAACAGTAACAGAAAACCAAAACCAAACGGAACAGTAATACTAGACAAGACAGATAAGAATACAAAACAACTGAGCAGAGCATACTGATAGGTCATGAACACCTTAATAAGTTCGAAACCTATATATGGACAGTCAATGTCCAAACTCGAGAATATACTGACAGAAACATAGCATAAATCCAGAGCATAATACAGACAGTCGACAGAAACATATTATAATCCAAAATACAAGGCGGACAGTCAATGTCCCAGTAATGTAGTCAGAATCACTAGCCACGGCCATTAAAAAATATGTTCAGGGAGTGAAACAAAATGAAAATTCAGGCTAAGAATAACCAACAGTAGAGGAAAACAGCAAATGAAAGCAAAAATGTACAAAGCTACACACATCAATAGTATAATACAGCAGGTCCAGTACATGAGGTCCATGCCTTACCCTTATCCCTAAACGTCTTTGCCTTTTTTGCCTATTTTGAAAAACATTTTTTAATAGTTCAAATAGCTGATTTACAAGCTCCCAACATGTCGATGTAGATTGGCTATAGTATTGTAAAATGATTTGTACGTGACATTAAGGTGCTTACAAAGTGATTGAAGGTACATGAGGGCAAATGCCACATGGAGGCTAAGTGATTCGTGAGAAATTTTGTCATCATCATAATTGCATTTTCTTAATACAGTATTTATATATAATCATGTTATGCTTTAAATAATGATCTAACTTGGTTGATTAATATACGTGATTATAGGGTATATGTGTTACTGTATCTAATGTCATCATGAATTAAGTTCTTAGCTCTCAGCAGACTACAGATGTCGTAAAGTGTTCTAAAATTGCCAAAGTTCAGAATAGACATGCACGCCATAATGGCATATTCATGGTTGTAGGTAAATAAGCAACCTCTGCTGGAAGGACAAGTTCAGCTTTACTGTACTTGGTAATAAAGCTGTGTATTAGCAGGATGCTGGGTAGAGACCTGTACCCATAGAGAGCATCCACACATTTAACTTATCCATTCTTCAGCTCCCCATATCAGGAGGATGTGGAATTAAATATACAGAGTGCCAAGGCCTGACTAGACAACACCTGTTGACAGTCAGTGATATCAGAACCTAGTTCTTGTGTTTCAGATGTGACGTTGTTAGGCCTAACTGAAGGCCTATAAAAGCATGCACCTCAACACTGTTAATTCACTTGATGCAACGACTCCTGTGCCTCGTGTCAACTCGCCGCAGCTACTTGAATGAATCTGTGCTTCACTGAGGATTGTGGTCTCTGCCTTGTTCTTTAAGTCATTGACACAGCAATTGTAATGTCAAGTTTGTCCTAGTGATGACAACATGTCACACAATGTTTCTCCCAATGTGTTCATGGTCCAAAGATTTGTCATACAGTCTGTCGCTCTGGTTGAACCGTAATGATGCCAGAAAAACAGAGGGAGGTAGGACAAAGCTCCCGGTGAACTCACCATAGTAATGAAATAAATAATTTGTATTTTGTAACATTGTTGGACATTATTATATTATAATTGTAAGAAGCACTTCATTACTTGCGCCAGTATCTGGCTGACAAGGCAGAGCCAATGAGGGAGCAGCGTTCTCGATGACGTCACCACCAACAAGTGTGACCTGATACAATGTCCACCACTCTACAGTTTACAGTTTAGGCATTTAGCAGACGCTTTTAATCCAAAGCGACTTACAATAAGCAGATAACACCAGTAAGACTCCCTAATCGGGAGATAAGCGACCGTTGGTCGCTTATCTCCACAAATAGGCCAAAAGTTTGTTTTACCAATTATTACACTCTATGTGAACATTTACATCAACAAATCCCAAGTACTATGCAGAACGACCCATTTCAAGTTTTTAATGTACAACAATATTTAGAAAATAGGTCTACAAGCTCACAATGCTACGCATTGTCCTCGTCCCTTATATTCCCATAGGTTATATGGAGATCTCAGTGTTTGTCAGTCCTTGTTCATTTATGCCCATATATGGACATCTCTATATCTACTGTAACAGACCTTGTCCCTTTATGCCCATATATGGAGATCTCTTAACTGTAAGTCCTTGTCCCTTTTATGCCCATATATGGATATTCCTGATGTCATCAGTATAATGAACATATATGGGCTTTCTGATATGCCCATATATGGAGATCTCTTAACTGTAAGCCCTTGTCCCTTTTATGCCCATATATGGATATCCCTGATGTCATCCGTATATGCCCATATATGGGCTTTCTAATATGCCCATATATGGAGATCTCTGTATCTCCATATATGGGTATAAAAGGATACTTCAGGTCTGACATCAGGTTTGTTTATATTGGGTTGCTAGGTTTGACATCACAAACTCCATGGGCCATCTGACCTAGAAATCTATATTTGGGCATAGATGACTCATCGTGACCTCATCATGATTTCAATCGCTAAAAGGACTCTCAGTGACATACACTCTCCACAGATAAAGCAGTCAACCAGCCTACCAGTCAACCCATTCTTTGATTACTTTGTACAACTAGATTAACTTTTCAATGGCATCCCCACTGGAATTGACCGAAATGTACGACAGACAATGCCGGTCTTATATAGGGGTCATTTGTGTACGGTGTGATGTCTAGCTGAGTATCTTAAAGTGATAGTTCACCTATTTTTGACATGAAGCTGTGTGAAATACTTGCCATTAAAATAGTGGTTACAAATGTATTAATTCATTACCAGAGTCCCGTGGTCAGAGTTCTGGTCAGTTTTAGATGAATATAAAGTAGTTCCGGTGATTTGGCAGGGGCTCATGGCCCAATCATTAAAAATAGATGAATCCACAAAACTAGCGTCATTTGTATTGTTGACCTATTTCTACCAAATAGACCAGCTTTCGTTCAACTTTGACCCCTCTGTCACATGGTACTATTTTTTGTGTCCAGTATCACTACGCCGCTGCAACGTATTTCCCCAAAACAAGGTGCTTTGCAGTCAGCTGATCAGAACGAAACCTCGCTCTATATGGTAGAAATAGGCCAACAATACAAATGACGCTAGTTTTGTGGATTAATCTATTTTCAATGATTGGGCCACGCCAAATGGCCCCCACCCCATTGGAACTACTTAATATTCATCTAAAACTGACCAGAACTCTGACCACGGGACTCTGGTAATCAATTAATACATTTTTAACCACTGTTTTAATGGCATGTATTTCACACAGCTTTATGTCAAAAATAGGTGAACTATCACTTTAAGATGGTTGGATGTGATGATAAGCTATAAGCTTAGTTGATCCTGGCGATAAGGTCTGAGTCGAGGAATGCTCTCTTCCCTGGTGAGAATTGCCCCTTTATATAGGGCTTGTTTGTGTATTGTATGACATCACGCCACATCATCAGCTGTGGACTCTGTGATGTCAGAGTGTGATGTCATACTCTGTGATGTCAGAGTGATGTCAGCAGTGTGATGTCATACTGATGCGGAGATATATGGGTATAAAAGGATACTTCAGGTCTGACATCAGGTTTGTTTATATTGGGTTGCTAGGTTTGACATCACAAACTCCATGGGCCATCTGACCTAGAAATCTATATTTGGGCATAGATGACTCATCGTGACCTCATCATGATTTCAATCGCTATAAAAGGACTCTCAGTGACATACACTCTGCACAGATAAAGCAGTCAACCAGCCTACCAGTCAACCCATTCTTTGATTACTTTGTACAGCTAGATTAACTTTTCAATGGCATCCCCACTGGAATTGACCGAAATGTACGACAGACAATGCCGGTCTTATATAGGGGTCATTTGTGTACGGTGTGATGTCTAGCTGAGTATCTTAAGATGGTTGGATGTGATGATAAGCTATAAGCTTAGTTGATCCTGGCGATAAGGTCTGAGTCGAGGAATGCTCTCTTCCCTGGTGAGAATTGCCCCTTTATATAGGGCTTGTTTGTGTATTGTATGACATCACGCCACATCATCAGCTGTGGACTCTGTGATGTCAGAGTGATGTCAGCAGTGTGATGTCATACTCTGTGATGTCAGAGTGATGTCAGCAGTGTGATGTCATACTGATGCGGCGATATGAGCAGGGCAAAAGTGTGACGTGTGACGTGTGACTCAGGGACGGACGGACGGACGGACGGACGGACGGACGGCCGGTGGAGGTTTTGATACTAAACTGCGACCTTACGGTCGCAATCACAATAATAAACAAGATAATATGTCAGAACATCATCAACAATATAACAAATGCAAATGGATATCTATCTAGAAAAAAACACAGTATAATCAAAGTTCTCTCTCTGCAGTGTCCCCTCTCTGTCCTCTTTCTCCATCACTCTCTTTCAAGTCTGGCATGGTTTAAATATGTGCAGACATCTTAGAAGAATGAGAGAGGCTTGAACTGTAACTATATTGACTACAAATAGAAACTGTATTGTATTGATTATCTACAGTATATCAAAATAACTACATGATTACTACACACAGTGACGTGGGAGTACTGTGTAAAAAGTTACAGCGGTGGATGAGGCAGCATCACTGGGGCTTTACGTGAACTGTCAGAGTTGGGTGACTCCCCCATATCAGACACATGCACACATAGGAGCTAACCATGCTGGAGCACCTGCATCAATAGCCTTCATATGGAGAAACTGAGCTTTTTGTTACAGTATGTATAAATAAGGCTAGTTTGTTGTGTTTCCTCCTCCTAACACATAGCATGCAGCAGATTCTCATCGTTTCAGAGACGTGATGTGGGCTGGTGTGAGAGATGTGAAGTCCATTTTTAGGTCCTCTGAGTTCCCCTCTCGCTTCAAAACACGCTGCAGCCTGAAGGTTTGAGGATGTGGTTTAACACTTCTAACACTTCATCTCATGCACATCACCGTCATCAGTTTGCAAGTTCATAAATGTATGGTACTTCTTTCGTCCTACTGTGGAGCAATTCAAGAAAGTATTTTTTTATATACTTTTTCGTTGGCATAAGTATGAAAAATTATATATATATATATATATATATATATATATATACAGTAGGCTGCTGTATATTATATATTTTATACAATAACAATTAGAAAATTATTGCAAGAAATTCACATTAGATATTTGACATATCACAACCTGGCCCGTGGGGCCATAACAAATTGAGGAGAACACGGTGGTAGTGCAAAAAGAAACAATTTATTTACAGAAGTAACTAAATAAAGCATACAAAAGGTACAGTATGAGTTGTTCAAGTCAGTAAAAGCAGTGATGTGGGGTGTTGTAAAATGTGTGAACTCAATCAAAGGGAACTACAGGGAAACACACAAAAGGGTGCTGTCATCTGGTGAGGGAGACCATGGAATGGCTGGCAGCCACGCCGAGTGCTCCTAATGTACCCAAATTGATCCAGCCTACAGGATCTTTGGGAGAAACACACACGCACGCACCCACACACCCACAGGGGACAGACAACACAGGCCCTGCAGGCCAAGCCAAAGGGGCTGTGACACAACTGAGAACATGGTTATGTAGCCTCCCATAGTTCAACCAATGTTGTTGATACTAGCTGTGACAGGAATTACATAAAGGCTCAAAGATGCTAGCCTGATCTCAGACTCAGCTCACGCTTTAGTCTGAAACTGTGCTCTATTCTAAGCGATTTACAGGGAGGGACTTTTTTTGCGAGCGTGCACGCGCGCATCCGTGCGCGAGTGATCGCGATGCACGGTGATCGAGACGCACGGTGGACGCGACGCACGGTCGCAGACTGTGTGTGTGATTGTGTGTGTGTCTCTGTCTGTGCCAGTGACAGAACTGCGACCAGAAACATGTAATCAACATAAACAGCTTGGTGAACTCAGCGCGTGCGTGTGTGTGCGTGTGCCTTCCTCAGCCTGCCTGTGTGTGAACTTCGTTTGAATCGTTTCAACTGCTGCGCGGATTGGATATTCGTTAGACCCACCCCCACCCCCCGCGCTCATTGGAGCAGCCGAAAATAAAAAGTGATTCCTGTACTCAGCTCCAGACCAGAGAAAGAGTCCACTCTGAGAGTGGGCGGGGTCTCTGGTCTGGAAGCAGGCTACAAAGATGCTCTTACGAAAATCCACAATCTCAACAGAAAATGTCCCTCACAAATACGTATGTAAATCTTACGCACAGAAGCATCAGTAGAACTTCCCCATTGTTTATACGTATGTGGGTGTGAAATTTGGTTTTAGAACAAGCACTGCACGTCAACACAAAAGTGTGAACTTGCTTGATTCTGTTAAAGGAGTAGTTCACCCCAAAATGACTTTTTTTCTATTGATTACTCATGCCATGGAGAGTAGAGTTCAATAATATATATTTTTTTTGTCACATTCCTAAGACAAAAATTTGATTCGAGTAAATTTACCCCCATTGATTCCGGATGGGGACCCGCCGGCCGCACTTTGGCACTCGCCCTTACTGGGAATGGGGGTAAATTTATTGTTATCACATTTTTGTCTTTGGAATGCGACAAAAAACTAAAAATATTATTGAACTCTACTCTTCATGGCATGAGTAATCAATAAGAAAAAAAAAACATTTTGGGGGTGAACTACTCCTTTAAGCATAATTTTAACAAGTTAACCAGTCTAATTTCTTACGGCTTATCTATTAACCCTTAAGTTCTGTTCGGGTCATTTTGACCCGGTTTACATTTTCATTTGGAAAAAAAAGGTAGAAGTTTATTTTTTTTCCACCTGAAACTCACTGGCCTTAAAGATTCTTCTGAGATGAACATGTAAAAAAAATATTTTTGCACTACACCCATGCTACACCCCCCTCATATTTTTTGAACCTTAAGTGCTGTTTGGGTCATTTTGACCCGGAAGCACAGATATACACAGTATTAATCCAAAACACAGACACACAGTCACCCCCACGTCTAACACCCCCCTTCCGAAGCCCCATTCTGATTTTAATTTTTTCCTATAAGCATGAGCAATATTGCCCAGTATTAAATAAAGTAGTTTTTTTTACATGAATTTTAGCTAAATCAGTAAAAAACGCCTAGCTCTTTCAGTGTTTAATGTGATATAGCAAAGCAGAAATGCAAACATTTACCATATATATCATATGAATTGTTTGGTATTGAGTCAAAGTCAATGTATCATGATGATTTGTTAAGTTAAAATTTATATTAGTGTTGTTTTTTTTAAACCAAATATGCCCCGGGTCAAAATGACCCGAACAGAACGAAGGTGTAGTGAATCTGAACAGAACTTAAGGGTTAATCATTATCATCCATTATGTTCTACTAATATATAAAGTATTTACTCATTTGCTTGACTTGTCTGTTATATTTTGTTTCTCTGGTTTCAAAATTTGCTCCAGTAATGCATACTGTTGCCTTCTAAATTCAGTTTTTAGTCATTTCTTCTTTTCTTTTTTTATGTGTAGCTACATTAGCCTATGTGTGTCAGCGGTGGGGGGTTGGCAACTGACAAACCAAAGTCAAGACAACAATAACAATATCAGACTAAAAAAGGCATAGAATAACCATAAGTAATATAGCAAAAACAGTACAATTACCATACATTGTCAAATAGAATAATAATTGAATTGAATTGCATTTGCACAATCATAGATTGTGACTTGGGGTTCGTCACAAGTCCAGGATTCAGTTGCACAGGACAGTGTTGAATCCTGAGTCTCTGAACTTGGTGATGAACTTTGATGGAGACACATAATTTCCTCACTTTCAAATTGATGGCGTAAACATTAACTACTGTATGTCCTTAAAGGGGATATAGGCTGATTGTGTAGTTCAGGTAAAACACTACAGCAGATAAGAAATATGACTAATAAAATGAAATGAACAATGGTGTGTTAGATTTAGGTGTGTTCAGAGCCATTGGTGTGCCATTGTACAAGCATAGAGGAGAACAGGAGATGATAGTATTGTCAATAAACCTTGACACGCTTAAATGTAACATTATTAATTTGATTATACAGCTGTGTTGCTTACATCATGGTCTACTATATGTATAGTATAATACTATATGGCCTGTCTTCTACAGACTGACATGTTTTACCCTACAGTAATTTTAACCTGCACCAGAAAGCAATCTATAAAAAACTAAACAACAGAGTTTCATCTCCCTTTAAAGCTAAATGAATAACCATGGTAAGCTATAATAGTTGGTGGTTATACTGTATTAATGTGATCATGGGTACAACCGTTTGTAATCTTGTACAAACTGTTCTGCAGTTTACTGTAACTTCACAAAGCACAACACTAAGCTGCAGTTTCATCAATGAAGTTAAAAGAAACATCACTTGTCATCCTGTTTAGACTTCAGGTGTTCATTCTCTCAGTTTGTTGTTGTCGGTTGTCAGCTGGTTCTTCTCCTGTGTCAGGGTAGCGAAGTTGGCTGCCAGCTGGTTCTTCTCCTGCATAAGGGTAGTGAAGTTGGCTGCCAGCTGGTTCTTCTCCTGCATAAGGGTAGCGAAGTTGGCTGCCAGCTGGTTCTTCTCCTGCATAAGGGTAGTGAAGTTGGCTGCCAGCTGGTTCTTCTCCTGCATAAGGGTAGCGAAGTTGGCTGCCAGTTGGTTCTTCTCCTGCATAAGGGTAGCGAAGTTGGCTGCCAGCTGGTTCTTCTCCTGTGTCAGGGTAGCGAAGTTGGATGCCAGCTGGTTCTTGTCCTGCAGCAGGTTGTTGTTTTCGGTCTTAAGCCGGGTATTCTCCAGGGTCAGGTTATCATAGTTGTTGTTAAGCCGGTCGTTATGGTCATGGGTGACCATAGCTGAGTGGTTAGGGAGCCTTCCCCTGGTTGCCCCCGGTTCGATTCCCGGTCAGGCAGCAATGTGTCAATGTGTCCCTGAGCAAGACCTTAACCCAAAATTGCTCCCCGAGCGCCGAATATGGCTGCTCACTGCTCCTAGTTGTTATAGGATGGGTAAAATGCAGAGAATAAATTTCACGTATGTGCAAATGTACTGTGACAAACTCGTCCCGAAGGCGCGGGGCCATATTCTATATTCTATATTCTTCTCTGTTATTCTCCAGGGCCAGGGTATCATCTGTGTAGGAAATTATTATTGAGAATCAGAAAACTGTTATTATTTACGTGCATCGTAACTTGTCAACAACACATCATCATATTTCGCAGATGCATACAACATATATCACATGTGGTGGCTTTATAGTTGTCACAGCTAGAAAATGTCAAGCAAGATCTGGAAGTATTGTTATTTTTTTTCTATTAACCCATTTTTCTCAATGTAGTCATTATGCCAATTGTGTTCGTATAGTAGACACTTGACAAAGCCGGAGCAGGTGGACTGCACCACATGAGTGCGATATGGAAGTATTATTGTGACATGGAATACTCACAGTGCACGACCAGGCCTACGATCCCACCCAGCATCATAAGACACAGCATCTCCAGACACCCAGCGACAGCTCTGAAACTCATTCTCCCTGTTTTAGAGCCCTGTCCTGTAACAGAAAGTACAGTGATTGAGTTAGAAAGAACAACTAGAATGTAAAAGCCCTGCTAGAATTGAACAACATACTCTAAAAACCTTTACACATCAAAGGAATGATAGTGAAGGATATGCACTTGCTTGCACTTAAGTTTTATTTTGCCAGAAATTCTGAATGAAATCTGAATAATCATTTCCTGGAGGAAAGACCTTGTTTTTGTATAATAAATATGTTTTCAATTTTAAACAAGGAAATCACCTTTACAACGACTCACAACTTGATCAAACTCACCCTGAGTCTGTCTTCCTGCTGTGTTGTCCCTCGTGTCCTCCTGTGGTCCAGGGACGATGCCGTCCACGCTCTGGTAGATGTCCACCACTCTCTCCTCATACTGTCCTCTGTCCTCCAACTCTACACTGTCCTCAGTGTCCCCCCTCCGTCCTCTGTCTCCATCCCTCTTTCTCACCTTCTTTGTCAAGTCTGGCTTGGCATAAATATCTTCAGACATCTTAAGTATTCATGTATGTATGTATGTATGTATGTATGTATGTATGTATGTATGTATGCTATATAAAAAATCCTTACATGAACTATTTAACCATAACCATACTGGTTTTGACCATGTCCTTGTGGCTGGTTTGCTCAATGCTGCAGCATTAAGGAAGTAAAAAACCTATATATCAACCACAATGAGTAGGTTGTACTAACAGAAGCTAGAAGTGACCACAGATTTCCTGTAGCTTCATGATCTCTCTGACAATAGGGCCTATACAACACTACTAACAACTGTCCTAAAAACGACAACAATTAATAAAAAAAGGAGGTAACATGTTTTAATCAAGAGATTTGTGTGTGTGTGTGTGTGTGTGTGTGTGTGTGTGTGTGTGTGTGTGTGTGTGTGTGTGTGTGCGTGCGTGCGCGTGCGTGCTTGAGTGCACGTGTGTGTGTGTGTGTGTGTGTGCATGCATGTGTGTTGATTCAACTAATTTACATCAGTCACACAATAGGATGTAATGTATGGGTTGTGCAGAGAGTTTAGGAAGAGGAGTAATTCTTTATTTGATAAGAAGCATGGACAACGTTTCGACCTCCTTCGAGGTCTTCATCAGGTCTAAACAAGTACACGGTAGGCAGGCCAGTTAAATGTAACCGGAAAGAGGAATCACACAAATGACCAATGCGAAACGGCTTGACATGATTATCACATAGACACACCCACCAGATCTATAAATTAACAAAGTGCCATAATAAAGGCTAAGAGATCTGGTCTGATGAAGGACTAAAAAGCCTGTATTTAGGGGGATACAAACTACTATACTACTATAGTATCTGTTCTGGGTGAGGCTGTTCAATAGCTAGTCAAAAAACTAACATTATGTTTGAGTAAAGAGTTCCTCAGTATACGCCCATCAAAATGACCAAATTAGATATAAAAAAGTACAAAAAGTAATCACAATAGTAGTATAAAAGACAAAAAAAATAATAATGGCAAAAAAAGGCAAAGAAAACAAATTTCAAGACAAATGACTGACACTACCTTTTATAGAAAACCTCCCAGTGACCCCACAAATCAGTTCAGAGCAATGGTACAAAGTAAACTTGACTTCTGGTTTGACAACAAGGAGCTTAGTAAAAATGAACACCTTTTCATGAAAAGTGAACATCCTGTAACTGCAGTCATATATCCACAAGTTTCCAACGCCCCATAGTGCATTGCGCAGACGCTGTACCGAGCTTCCGGTGCCGCAGCCGAGTGTGATTTACAAGCTCACAATGGGTTGCATCTGCGACGCGACGTGAGCTTGTATGTCTGCTGTTAAACCGGAAGTGTGGTCCAAACAGGTCCAAATAATCTCCAGTAAACTCCCGCGGAAACAGGTGGATACCTTGCCTAAAGTACACAAGTCGAAAAGTGTTCCCCTTGTTGGCACACCAATTGTCAGTGGTATTGGTTCTCTTACCAACAATGTTTCTACATTTATTGATCATTTACTTAAAGGAGCTATAGTCAACTTTTTCATTGTAGGGCCGACACTTTGTTTACATCCTAGTCTATAGACTAGAATGTAAACAAAGTGTCAGTCTGACAATGGCCAAAATGATTATTTTATCATTATTTTACGCTTTTTGTGGTCATTTTTGAATAGAAACACATAAAGCTTATTTTTTAATAAAATATTTTCGAAACATTATTTTTATTTTAGCATCCGTTTTTCAAGAAAAAGTTGACTATAGCTCCTTTAAACCTTGGTTAATCTCTCTTCCCTCTTATACAAGAGATTTCATTGACTTTATTAATAAGCTTAAGGCTACCAGTAAGACTCCCTAATTGGGAGATCAGCGACTGCCAGGTCGCAGTGTGATTTTAGGGCAAAATGTGTAGGAGCAGTGTCCAATTTTTTTTGTTGAAAAAATCGGACTGATGGTGGCGCTATATGGGACAGATCCATTTTGATGAGATGAGTGTAGACATACTGTGTGTACCGATTTGCGTGATTTTAGGGCAAAATCTGTAGGAGCAGTGTCCGAAAATGTGTTTTAAAATATCGGCAAGAAGGTGGCGCTAAATGGGACAGATCCATGTTGATGACATGAGTGTAGACATACTGTGTACCGATTTGCGTGATTTTAGGGCAAATATTTTATGAGCTGTGTCCATAAATGTGTATTGCAAGAATCGGCCTCATGGTGGCGCTAGAAGAGGGTCAAGTGAGAATTGATTGGAGGTTGTGGTTTGGCTGGCAAGGAGTGTGTATGCAAAATTTGGCATGGATCAGGGCAACGGTTGGTCGAGATTTTGATAGTAACTGCGACCTGACGGTCGCAAACTTGCTTATTGGTCACTCTCAATGTGGCCAGCCTCTATTCTAATATACCACACAGTGATGGTATAGAGGCAGTTAATTGTTTTTTGAGTCAAAGGGATCCTCTAGATAAGCCTAGCACTAACTAACTGTGTTAGTGAACTAACAGAATTGGTCCTCACCACTAACTACTTTAAATTTCTAAATGATCATTACCTTCAAATTAAGGGCACTGCCATGGGCACAACCATGGCCCCAAACTATGCAAATCTTTACATGGGCCTGTTTGAGGAATCTTTTGTACTTAATGTGGATGTAAACCCCTTCTTCGCCAACATACTTTCTTTTCATCGTTACATTGATGACATTTGCATTATTTGGGACTATAGGCTACAGTAGAAAACCTACGTAAGTTTCATCAGTATCTAAATGCTTAATGATCATCTTAAGTTTACATTGGAATTCAGTGACACCAAAATCAGTTTTTTAGATGTCCTGGTGTTAAAAGAAGGGGATACTCTGCAAACAGATCTCTACAGAATACCTACTGACAGAAACACTTTACTTCGTGGGGATATCTTCCTCCCTTGTCATCTTATTAAGAGTCTCCCTATCAGCCAGTTTCATAGGGCTAGAAGGGTGTGTAGCTCTACTAGCTCAGATGAACACTATAAAAAACAAGCTGATGACCTCACCAATAGATTTCAGGTACAGGGTTACAAACCAGAATGGATAAATATCGCTTCTCAACGTTTTGAATCTGTTTCACAAGAGGAATGTCTGAACCCCACTACACGGACACAACAGAGGAACAATTAAACTCTGTGTGTCACCAGGTACTCACCGATGGGTTTTGAGTTCGGGAAAATCCTGCAAAAACATTGGCACATAGTTGAATCTAATCCCAGACTGAAACATGTTTTGAAGGAATTATTGACCCTAATCCTAACCCTAACCCTAACACTAACCCATATATGGAGATCCATGTACTGTATATGGAGATGTGCTGTGAGACCCCAAACATGCTTACTCAGTTATTCGTTATGTGAAAATCCTATGACGTCTATGACATCTGATCATACTATAATATAGTATGATATCAGATGTCATAGACGTCATAGGATCCCTTTTATGCCCATATATGGAGATCCCTGTCTGTAGAACCAGCCACACAGATATGGGCTGTCTTCCTACATGGGCATTCCCATATATGAAGTCCTGTTAGATATGGGCTTAATACTGATGACATCAGGGATCTCCATATAAGGGCATAAAAGGGATTCTGTTAGTGTGGTTCCCCTGACATCACAGAGTGTGATGTCAGAGCCCATTAAAATATTATGTTCAGGGAGTGAAACAAAATTAAAATTCAGGCTAAGAAGAATAACCAGCAGCAGAGGAAAACAGCAAACTAGAAAAGAAAATTTCTAAGAAATTTTAAGTGTGCCTGCAGCTCGCTAAGTGTGTGCAACCTTGTATGTGTTAACATTAGCATATTTGTTAGCATTAGCAGGATATGGTTTCTTGTTTTTAAGAAATAGGCTCCTCCCACAAGTTCCGCAAGGCGATTACGTTGTCCCGTCGCTCCCGAGATCGTTTGTGTTTCGTTTTGAGAGGGTCGTTCCCCCTGAAAAACACGTTTTGGCATGAAACGGTTACGTTTTGCGCGTTTGTGGTGCCCCCTATGGGTCGAAGTGGAAATGCTTTTGGGTATATGTTCAGTATAGCGCCCTCCACTTGTGGTTAAAATTTGGTGTTGACTGGATGTTTCGTTTGTGATTTATGGCTACTTCTTACAAAACGGGTTCCTCCCGCTAACTTTGGAACCCTGTTACGGAAGAACGGTATGGATTATCAAAATATCGTTTAAATATGTTTATCGCATGAGTCCATAGATCGTGTCTATCGATTTGTGTGACATTTGGAGAAAATATGTAGGAAAAGGAGCAAAAAGTGTGTTTTGAAGAAAATTCAAAATGGCGGAAAATCTATCCTGACGCAAATGGGCGTGGCCTATATGAGGAGATGCGTCATGACCCAAGGAATCCAGGGAAAAAGGAATTTTAATTTTCCGACCCACGGTTCAAGAGTTACAGGCCGAAAGGTAAAGTGGACTGTTATAGCGCCACCATGAGGCCAACTGACGAAATTATTTTTTATTTAATCCTTGATATCATTATAAATCTCCTCTCCAAGTTTTGAAACTGTAGCCCCTATGGTTTGCGAGAAAAAAAATATGTAATGTGAGTTTTTGCGATTCCCATTATAAGTCAATGGGTAAAATTAATTCACTAATAAATTAATATCAATTAAACGATACAACTTTTCTCTTAGAAAAGTAATAGCACACCATTCCCGGCCGAGCCGCACGTTTTGATGTATATATTGCGGCGGTGGCGTAAATTGTGCGGCAGTTATTAGCGCACCAAATTTGTGGGAAGATTATTATTATATAAGTATGGCGGATTACAATAAGTGTTTTGCCATTGCATTGCATGGCAGGCACACTTAATTACATAATTACTTAAGTATGGCGGATTACAATAAGTGTTTTGCCATTGCATGGCAGGCACACTTAATTAAGTATGGCGGATTACAATAAGTGTTTTGCCATTGCATGGCAGGCACACTTAATGAGAGGCTTTTTCGGCCGCGCAGCGAAGTTTTGGGGCGGCGAGGCGAGCGGGCGCGGTCCCGTGAAATCCACCGCCAGCGTGCTGGTTTGTGCATGCGTACGCGGGCGGTGAGAGATGGATTGTGTTCATCTTTGTGAAATACCGCGCGGCGTTTACTCACTGAGCGAGTGTGTTTGTGTCTCACCGCGGTGCGTTTACTCACTGAGCGAGTGTGTTTGTGTCTCACCGCGGTGCGTTTACTCACTGAGCGAGTGTGTTTGTGTCTCACCGCGGTGCGTTTACTCACTGAGCGAGTGTGTTTGTGTCTCACCGCGGTGCGTTTACTCACTGAGCGAGTGTGTTTGTGTCTCACCGCGGTGCGTTTACTCACTGAGCGAGTGTGTTTGTGTCTCACCGCGGTGCGGCCACCGCTGATCCTAGCGGCAGCCCCGACGGTGACCACGCTTAGTCTGGAGGACACCTTATGTAGAAAAACAAGAACAACTTGTAACACAATGCTAAATAATAATGGTATTTGGTTGCGACCGTCAGGTCGCAGTTACTATCAAAACCTCGACCAGCTGTCCGTCAGTCTGTCTGTCACACGTCACACTTTTGCCCTGCTCAGTGCTCATATCTCCGCAACCGCTGCCCCGATCCATGCCAAATTTTGCATACACGCTCCTTGCCTGCCAAACTACAACCTTCACCATCAATTCTCACATGACCCTCTTCTAGCGCCACCATGAGGCCGATTCCTGCAAAACACATTTTTGGACACTGCTCCTACAATTGTTGCCCTAAAATCACGCAAATCGGTACACACTTAGTCTACACTCATGTCCTCAACATGGATATGTCCTGTGTAGCGCCACCTTCTGGCCGATTTTTTAAAACACATTTTTGGACACTGCTCCTACAGATTTTGCCCTAAAATCACGCAAATCGGTACACACTTGCTCTACACTCATGTCATCAACATGGATCTGTCCCATATAGCGCCACCATAAGGCCGATTTTTTCAAACATTTTTGGACGCTGCTCCTACAGATTTTGCCCTAAAATCATGCCGCGACCTGACGGTCGCTTATCTCCCGATTAGGGAGTCTTACTGGTTAGTATTAGTAGTATGGTTGGTATCGTGGAGATTTAATTTATCGTGATATCGTCCTCCGTCATGCACTGGGATCAATTCACCTTTTATTATTTGCCGAGCTGCATATCCGGTACCGCTTAAGGTACTTATAATATACGTACTTGATACAGTCTTTTTTTTTCACTCTCTACCAAATCTCTTTGCCAAAGAATAGCCGATTTGTGAGCTTGTAGATCTGCTATTTTTTGGCAAATGTTGGCCACAGGATAATGGATTTTCATATCATCCCATGATTCCCATCCCTATACTGGAGAGCACAGAAGTTCAGACAGGTTTTGTTTGGTTTATAAAAACAGATTTGGTCACAGTTGAATAAACGTGTCAACAAGCGGTGCATGCATGGCACACAAACACATGGGCGGAGGGAGAGAGAGAGAGAGAGATGTTGGTGGTTACACTTTTGCCTCTTTTAGCAATGTATTTATGTTTTCCAAAGCCAATAAAGACCCTTTTGAATTGAAATTGAATATAATTGAGAGGGAAGGGGGGGGGGGGGAGTGTTCCATCTCTAGATCTGAGCTGGTAGCTATGCAACTCGACTGGGATTATGTGAAGAGAGAGGGGGGGGGGGTGAAGGGGCAGTTAAGCAAGGGAAAGGCAGGAGGAGAGAGAGAGAGAGAGAGAGAGAGAGAGAGAGAGAGAGAGAGAGAGAGAGAGAGAGAGACCCCTCAGCACCCCTCGGATGCTAGGGTTCAAGTGGTTAAAGTTATATTTCACTTAAAAAAAATAAAAAGAAAAAATAAACTTTGTATCGTCTACTCAGGCTTTTGGGAACACGCATGATGGTGTTTAAGTTCCTTGATTCAGTATTTAGATATTTGATATTCATTTTATCATGTTTTATTCACCTCTGTGGACAGAGACAACGGACTCGTTTCAACCTAGTCGGTCTTCCTCAGCGCTGTGACAAGATAACAGGAAATTAGGTACTATGGGTTGTGTTACAATCAAATGCAATCAAATGCAATTAAAAACAGCTGCCACCTGTAATAACAATTAAGTAATGTATTTCTTTAAGGTACCAAACAAAGACAAATATCATGTGAATAGTAATACTATGAAATACACATTTTCTTTTAATATATATTTTTTTTAAACAAATACAATGTCATATTTTAGAATCACACAGAGAGTCAACTCTATATCACAAGGAAGCCACTGTGGGCCTAATGTGGCTGAGAGGTTGGTAAACCTGACAACCCAGTGACATTTGACATATAATAGACAATAGAAAAAGTAGTAATATAAAATAGTAATATAAGATATAAGAGAAGAAGGCCATTTGGAAACACTGCACCATTAAAATGCCTCTATGGGCATTCTCTTAAAGTTGTACCATGTAACTTTTTTTATAAAACAAATCTTAAAATTGTCCTAACTGTTAAATCGCTAAAGTTTTAGAACCCCCACTCCGTTATTTTCAGCTTCTAAAGCCTTCTCTTTATATGTTTTCTATGATCCCTACCGGGGACCGTTTTTCGCGCAAAAATTGCGTCATCACACTACCGGCCAATCACAGCGAGGGTTATACACTGCCGGCCAATCACAGCGCATCTTGAAGTGGGGTCGCTACTACAAATATGGCGGATATTTGTAGTCTCCCGTGTGTCTCTGTCTATGCTCTGTACTCGGTGAAGGATGGGTGAAGGAGTCATTTTCTCCGGAATGCCTGAACGCACAGGAACCAGGGACCCCTCTAAAGATCGATCTCGGCGAGGTGGAGGCAGACGCGGGGGTGTGAAGGTACGAAAAACGGCCGAAAGACGCGGACGCGACCGCGGTTTGCTATAGGGCTACTGACCACTAGTTGAGCATCTTACACAGTATAGCTTTAACAATATTCTTAGATGCCAATTGATGATACACTATTTTTCAAACATTATGTAAATTGAAAGACGTCATTGTGACTGACTCCTTCACAAAAAAGCAACTCAGTAGAAGTTCCTCATTAAGACCCTTAGGGTGTTCTGTCTGCAGTGTGTGTATCCAATAAGCCTCCCTCTGGAGTAGAACTGTGTCCCTATCACCCCCTCTCCTTAAGGGGTTCACCACCTCAATCCCCATAAACCTCAAAGTGCAGACATCATGACCCACAGCGTTAAAGTGTCTGGCCACTGATGATTTTTCATCTTTGTTACGGATGGAACTCTTATGTTCCGAGAACCTAGTTTTAATTTCCCTGATCGTTTTCCCCACATAACATAATCCACAAGGACACTTCAAAAGATACAACATATTTAGTTGTCTCCACCAGCCGAAGGCAGGGGGAGACTATGTTTTCGCCCCTGTCCGTGTGTGCGTGCGTGCGTGCGTCCGTCCGTGCGTCCGTGCGTCCGTCCGTCCGTCCGTCCTCCAAGTTTGTTACCAGCTGCCCGATCGCTGCCAAACTGAGCACACACACTCCCTGGATGCCAATTCAGAACCTCTGCCCCACATTTTTCAAATCAGCCTCATGGTGGCGCTATAACAGGCCGATTTGTGTGGCCTGGTTGTTACCAGCTAATCTCCAGCGCCGTTGGCCCGATCGCTGCCAAACTGAGCACACACACTCCCTGGATGCCAATTCAGAACCTCTGCCCCACATTTTTCAAATCAGCCTCATGGTGGCGCTATAACAGGCCGATTTGTGTGGCCTGGTGGAGACCTGTGCTCGGAAGAGCACTGCTTCTAGTTTTACATGAAATCCTCCCCTTAACTAAGTATTTTTTACCAGAATGTAGATGTGAAAATGACTCACTCTTAAAGGACAACTTTAGTTTATTTTCATACCTCGAGCAAGGCCCTCCATCGGGACATCAGCGCCATCTGGCGCGCAACAGAGTAAATTACAAGCTCCCGGACGTCAATGTCATTGTCGGCAGGGCTGTCACTCAAAAAGAGGACGCCGCCCCCTCGGGTATATAAGGGCGGCTCGGCCATTTTGTATTCCTCTTTTTTGCTTTCTCTGACTGCGCATACTAGAGTAACGAAACAAACAAGCAAAGTTAATATTCTGTAAAGTTGCCTATAGCGACGGCTAGGAAGTCGGCCACAGGCCTCTATAGAAAATTGACTACTGAACGTCTATTTCTCTTCTTTCTTCGATCAAGTTTATCGGTTGTCTTTCTTCAAAGCTGCGGAAAAGTTTTCCTGCTTCTTCTCCGTGCCTTCTGTCGAGCGCTAGCCACCAGTAGCGTTAGCTAGCTAGCTTCTCCAGATGGCGTCAAACCACCGGCCACGTGCTAGCTCCAGGCTAGCCCTCGCCGCTAGGAGATGCGGGCTTCCAGCATGCAGGGGACTCATCCCCCATGAGGACACCCACCGTTTCTGCGTGAGATGCCTGGGGCTCGGACACGCCCTCGCCGCCATGGCACCACCGTCTCCAGCAACAGGTATCAGCTGTGTCAGCTGTGATTGCCTGCAGTACGACCATGCTGGTCTACGTGCCCGCTACGACATAGTTGTGGGGGGTCTCGCCATGGGCGCCGGGGCACTCGTGCCTCCCGCCCCAGGCCCCCCTCCTCCTCGTGAGCCGGGAAGCGCTGTACGCCAGAGCGCCGCTCCTCGCCACGTGGATAGGCCTCCGGCCTCCCTGCCTCCAGCAGGCCACGGCGCCAGCAGGCCTGCTGCGTCACAGAATTCGCCGGACTCCCATCCAGCGAACTCAACTGTCTCTCCCTCGGGCTCGAATGCCTCGGTGCCCCGAAAGAGAACCTGCAAGACCACCGGAGCCGCCGCCGGAGGAGATCCAAGGCCTGGACCCCCTCCCGCCCCGGTTCGAGTCTTCCCGGAATTCAACCCGCTAATAGTAGGTGATATTCCGCTTTCCCTGTCCGTCGAGCAGCTGCGGGCTTTACCTCGAAGCCCCCACTCCTGGCACCCCAGCGACGGCGACGAGCCCGCTGAGGACCCGTTCCTGCTCCCAGCGGACTGCGACATGGATGAGGAGGATTACTCCGATTGGACGGAACCGGAGGACGAGGGGCAAGGGGATTCCTCTCTCGCTCTCCCGCCCGGTCAAGGAGATCCCGTGGCCGAGGTGGTGGCTCAAGTTCGGGCCTCCACCTCCGCCCCCCATCCCCCACAAGCTACCCTCCCCCCTTCCATGCTGGTAGGGGGGAGCGCAGCGGGACCACCTAACCCAGACTCTCTCCAATTAGACGAGCTGTCCATCTTCGAGAGAGCGGCCGCCAGGTGCGGCCTGGAGGTGCCCCTGGAGGATCCACCACGTGGCCCACGTGGCAGAGTTCCAGTACTGGGCCAGGATGTGGAACCGCCGCCGCCGCAGCGGATGGCTAAGCTTCCAGTTGTTCCAGGCTTCGCGGAGGCCCTCCATTCTTCATGGACCTCCCACAGGGACCCCGAAAAGCTCCCTTTTCTGCTTGACTGCCTCAACGCAGAAGGGATAGGGATTCCCCTCTGCCCCCCTATGGACCCCCTGCTCGCACAGTCCCTGGTGGGGAGCCTGATGCCAGAACACAGGCACGCCGGCCCGGGTAACCGGTGCCCGTTCACCCTGGCGGTGGGGAGTAAGCCTCCAGGGTTTGCCGTCCTTCAAGACGGAAAACAGTCGGCCCGGGTGAGGAACGCGTACAGAGCCTCTGCGCTTGCTGCCAGAGGAATGAACGCCATGCAACTTCTGCTGTCCTCCATGAGACTCATCTGCTCGGAGCTGCGGGATGACCAGGGAGACTACGCGGCGGAGATCGACAAGACTCTGCGCATGATGGCAGACATCAACGTGCACGCCATTGAATGGCTGGGGCACGGGATGGACTATTGCATGCAAGCGGAGCGCTCCAGGTGGCTCCACCGAGTCAGACTCGTCGGAGCAACCGGCGGGGAAACGGAGAAAAACATGATGGATCTCCCGGCCCACCCCACCTCGCTCATGGGGGGCGGTTTGGACCTCCTCCGCAGAGAGGTGGAGGCCAAGAAGTCTACCAAGGACCTGCTGGAGGCGACAACAGACTTTGCGCAGCCCCAGGTTGTGAGGCCCAGGCAAAGCCGTCGAAGCGACCCCAGTCAGTCAGACAGACAGAGGACGCTCAACATCCAGCAGGGGTAGAGCCCACACCCCCAGAACCCCATCTTCCTCCGCGGGGCCTCCCCGCAGTGAGCAGAGGGCGGCGGCGGCTAGAACCCAGTCTCGCCACCCCCCCAGGGATGGGAAGACGGCCGGCTCCCACAAGGCCCGTGGGAAGCCGCGCCGCAAATGACACTGGACCTTGGCAGGGGTTCCCTGAATCAGGGAGCCCCCCCACCCAAACGCAGGCGGGTAGACTTAGTGAATATTTCTTGTGTCAAGAAAATAATTCCTCCTCCCCTGTGTCCAGCGTTGTCTGTAATAAAGAGCTTGTTGATAAAACCATGCGTGTTTCTTTCGACCTCTGCACTAATTCAGACGACTCCATTTTGCATGCCTTTAACCAGTATGGAGAAGTCCGGGCAGGACATTCTTCCTACTCGGAGAGAACCGCATTGTTTAGTCAGGTTGACACAACAAAAGCGTTTGATTTCTCCTCTGTGCAAAATAATTCCAGCTACGTTAAAACCTATACAAAAAGAATTGAATTTTCTTCCTTGTACTTCTCCTCTGTCTCCACTGAGCGGCACTGCAGTGCCGACTCTAGTTCGCGACAAGGTCTTGGGTTTAACAGTAGGGAATATGAAAACACATTGCAACAACCAGGTTTGGCCTCGACTTCCCGTAAGGAAGCACATAAAGGCCTTAGAACAGGGGTTAAACGTAGAAATGGTTCCCCGCAACAGGGTTTGTGTTTCTTATGCAATAAACTCTGTCCCCCTGGTTCCACGTTGTGTTCCTCCTGCTTATTTAATGGGCAGGATGTCGAGATCGACTCGCTTCCGGCCACTGCCGGATACGGAAGCGGGATCTCGGGTAACGGATCCCCTCTTGACAAGCGTTTCTGTTCCCCGTCGCGGACCGTTGGTCCCGCGAGAATTGCACAACCCCACGCTGGTGTTACGCAATCCCGAGCCCTCGCTGTTGCTGAGCAACAGGTTGGCTCGTCCTTCTCCGCTCAATCCCGGGATTTCTCCGGTGGAGCGAGGATTGCACAACCCCACGCGGGAGTTGTGCAACCCCGAGCCCTTGATGTTGCTAGGCAACAGTCTGGCTCGGCCTTCCCCGCTAATTCCCGAGACTTCTCCGTTGCTAGGCGACGAGCTGACTCGGGCCGCTCTGTCACCCAGCCTTTCGCTGGCACAGTGCACAGAGCAGTGGAAGCGTTGCAATCCGAATCGTTGGGTGTTTCGGACGGTGACGCGGGGTTACAGGCTGCAGTTCGCGGAAGTACCCTCCCTCTCCAGCAGGGTTATTTTCACTCGAGCCCGTGGCTTAAAAGCGGATGCTCTGAGAGAGGAAATAAGCTCACTTTTGCTCAAGGGAGCTATAGTGGAGCTGGAGCGAGATCAAAGCCGGTTGGGCTTTTGGAGTCGCTATTTTCTGGTTCAGAAAAAAGGGGGGGGGCTGCGTCCAATTATGGATTTACGTGCTCTGAACAAGCACTTGCAAAAATTCAAATTCAGGATGCTGACCTCAGAGGCTCTGATTCGGTCAGTGAGACAGGGGGATTTCCACTGCTCAGTGGACTTGAAGGACGCGTACCAACACGTCCTCATTTATCCCCCCCACAGGAAGTTCCTGCGGTTCGCCTTCGAGGGGCGCCTGTACGAGTACAAGGTGCTCCCGTTCGGCCTTTCCCTGAGCCCTCGGGTTTTTGTGAAAGTGACCGACGCGGCCATAGCTCCACTGAGGCATCAGGGAATCAGACTAGCAACCTACATAGACGATTGGTTGATTTCAGCGGCCTCCTCCTCGGAGGTGGCGCGTCAGACCAGTCTGGTGTTGGCCCACTTGAAGGCCCTGGTTTCAACGTCAACTTTGGCAAAAGTATGTTGATCCCATCTCAACAGATCTCCTTCATAGGAATGGATCTGGATTCGGTCACGATGACCGCCCGCCTCTCTCTAGAGAGGGTGGACAGGTTTCTAGCTTGTCTTCACTCCTTCCATTTGGACCGGGTGGTCAAATATCAGGAGTGCATGAGATTGACAGGGATGATGGCATCGGCTGTGCATCTCCTCCGCTTGGGCAGGTTTCACATGAGACCTTTTCAGCGTTGGACCTTGGGCCTCAGGATTCCTTCCCTGCAAGGGTACAGGAAAGTGACGGTCAGCCAGGTCTGTGTGGACGCCCTGGTCCCCTGGAGGGACAGGGCATCGTTGATGGGCGGAGTCTCCATGGGCGAGGTGATTTCACTCAAAGTGATCACTACAGACGCCAGCCTCTCGGGGTGGGGAGCCACCCACGAAGGGAGGTCGGCCAGGGGCCTTTGGACCCCGGCCTTGAAGGAGTTCCACATCAATTATCTGGAGCTGATGGCGATCTACTTGGCGCTCAAGCAGTTCGAGCCGCTCCTTCTGGGTTGTCATGTCTTGATCAAGACGGACAACACGGCGGCCTTGTATTATCTCAACAAACAAGGTGGTCTCTCCTCACGCACGCTGGATCAGCTGGCCCGAGAGATAACTCTCTGGTGCCTGCCACGCCTGAGGTCCATCAGGGCCTTCCACGTGCCGGGACTTCTGAACGGCGGAGCCGATCTGTTGTCCAGGGGCGTTCCTCGGTACGAGGACTGGTCCCTACACCCAGCGGTGGTGAGGCAGATCTTCTCCAGGTTCGGAGAACCTCGAGTAGACCTCTTCGCTTCTCAGGAGAACGCGAAGTGTCCCCTGTACTTCTCAGTGAGGGGCCAGTCTCCTCTGGGGACGGACGCATTCGCATACGAGTGGCCCAGGGGCCTTCTGTATGCGTTCCCGCCTCTGAGCCTGATTCTCCCCACATTGGAGAGAGTCAGGTGTGCCAACCTGGAGGTTCTCTTGGTGGCACCAGCCAGAGGCGTGTGGAGGTCAGTGATCACTCCACTGCTTTTTCAGTCCCCTTGGCAGCTCCCCTTGCACAGGGATCTGCTGCGTCAGGCAGGGGACGAGATCTTCCATCCAGACCCACAGGTCCTAGACCTATGGGTTTGGCCCGTGAGAGGGAGAACCTGATTGCAGCAGGTTTCTCAACGGCAGTTATAGCTACTATTCAGAGTGCTAAAGCCTCCTCCACTATAACGGTGTATGATGGAAAGTGGAATGCTTTCTTGGATTGGTGCGAGATACAGGAGCCACCTGTGGTGGCTCACTTGGCACCGGCCCAGAGGGTGTTGGATTTTATGCAGGACCGCCTGGACCTTGGTCTGGCGTTCTCTACACTCAGGGGATATTTAGCGGCTATTGAGGCCTGCCACCTGGGGGTGGCAGGCAAGGGCTTGTCTAAAATCCCTGAGGTAGTCCAGTTCATGCACGGTGTTAACCGTTTGAGACCTGTGACTAGGTCTTTGTTCCCCACTTGGGATCTACAGGTGGTCCTGGAGGGGCTTTGCAAAGCACCCTTTGAACCACTGGAAAGAGCGTCTCTGAAGCATTTGAGCTTCAAGACGGCTCTGTTATTGGCGTTGTGTACTGCCAAACGTGTGAGCGATCTTCATGCGCTCTCAGTGAGCCCGGATTGTATGAAGTTTCTCAACAATGGCTCCAAGGTTCTGATTAAACCGCATATGCGTTTTATTCCTAAGAACAAGGTGGTTCCTAAGGAACCTGTTGTTCTGACGTCTTTTCACCCTCCTCCGTTTGCATCGGAGGAGGACAGACGCCTGAATCGCCTTTGTCCTGTCAGGGCCTTGAAGGCCTACTGTGACAAGACGGAGAGTAGCAGGTCTACCTCCCAGCTTTTCGTGGTCATGAATGCCCGCCAACGAAAAGCGGCATCCAAACCCACTCTGTCTAGGTGGATTGTGGATGCTATAGGATTGGCTTATACCCGTGCAGGGGCTGAAGTGCCTGAGGCACTTAAGGCTCATAGCACTAGGGGTGTGTCATCTTCTTGGGCTATGTCCAAGGGTGTCTCCATTGAGGAGATTTGTGAGGCAGCGAATTGGTCTTCGCCCTCCACCTTTGTGACCTACTATCACCTGGATGTTGCGCCTTCTGCGTTGGCGCATTCAGTTCTGGGTGCGGCTGCCCCATCTACTTTGTAGGGGGGTGGTTTCCCTTTTTCCAGGGACAATGTGCCATTGTCTGTGGGATAAATAGGGGAGTATTTCCCTTATATTACTGCAGTTTTATAAGGTAGACCTGTGTTTGCCTTTAGTTCATAAGGCGGACCTCGGTCTGTCAGGGTTCTTATGACTGTCCGCATAAGCCCGGATCCTGTGGGTCTGGGTTGGTGTATGTGACGGTTTTTTGTCGGACTTGTTTTCCTCGGGGAGTTTATGAATGTCCCGATGGAGGGCCTTGCTCGAGGTATGAAAATAAACGCATAGGTTTCGAACGAAACCATGTTTATTTAATACCGGAGAGCAAGGCCCTCCAGAGAGAGGCCCCTCGGTTCGTTGTATACGAGCAGAGAGAGGTTTCAAGAGGAATACAAAATGGCCGAGCCGCCCTTATATACCCGAGGGGGCGGCGTCCTCTTTTTGAGTGACAGCCCTGCCGACAATGACATTGACGTCCGGGAGCTTGTAATTTACTCTGTTGCGCGCCAGATGGCGCTGATGTCCCGATGGAGGGCCTTGCTCTCCGGTATTAAATAAACATGGTTTAGTTCGAAACCTATGCGTTTTTGGAGCTGTGTGAAGCACAGGCTCCCTATACGTGGCCGTGTGGGTCTGTCTGTGTGTCTGTCTGTGTGTGTGTGTATGGGATTAGAATCATGCCAATAGTCCAAACCTTGAAAGTAGTATTTCAAGACTGTAAAATGTTTTTGAATCTCTGAAAAAAAGAATTGAATCTCTGAAAAATGTTTTTGAATCTCTGAAAAATGATTTCGAAACTCTGTACAATGTCTTGGCAACATTTTTTCAGAGATTCGAATCACTTTTCAGAGTTTCGCCAACACATTTTCAGAGTGTCAACTTCATCAGAAACACAGTTTCAGAATATGCATTTTGGCACTTTTCTCCCTCTGTGTTTCATGTTTGAAACCTTGTAAACTCCTAAGGTTTCAAAACCTTGAGAGTTATTTTCAATCTCTGAAAATATTTTTTGCAAGACTGAAACATGATTTTGAAACTGAAAAAATGTGTTGTATCTCTGAAGAAATTCTTCCAAGACATTGTGTAGTTTCAAGTCTCAAGTTTCAAGGTGCAGTTCTGGCAGTGTTTATGGCAACCATGCAGGGTTGCCATGTTTGCTCTTACTTTTTCAGTTTCAACTTGAAAAGTTTCAGAGTCTCAAATCTCAAAGTGCACTTCTGGCAGTGTTGGCATGGCAACCAGCTAGGGTTGCCATGTTTGCTAGAAGTGAGTTCTCTGGGCTTTCCTATCTATAAGTTTAGCTAAATCCATCACCAGTCCCTGTCCCCATGGAAGAGATCTACATGCCCATCCACATGTTCTATAGATCTATGGAGTCATCATATGTTTTACAGGTCTACAGGCCCATCCCCATGTTCTATAGATCCATGTTTCTAAGGTCCCATCCATGTGTTTCACAGATCTATGGGCTCATTCCTAGGCCCATCCCTATATCCTACAGATCTACAGATTTACTAATACATTCTATAGATCTATGGAGTCTTCCCTATGTTTTACAGATCTACAGGCCCAACACCATGTTCTATAGATCTATGGAGTCATCATATGTTTTACAGATACAGACCCATCCTTATGTTCTATAGATATATTGAGTCATCCATGTTTTCAGATCTACATGCCCATCCCCATGTTCTATAGATCTATGGAGTCATCCATATGTTTTCAGATCTACAGATCCATCCCCATGTTCTATAGAGACAATCCATGTTTCTAAGGTCCCATCCATATGTTTTATAGATCTATGAGCTAATTCCAAGGCCCACCCCTATATGCTACAGATCTACAAATGTACCCATACATTCTATAGATCTATGGAGTTATACATATGTTTTCAGATCTAAAGGCCCCATGTTCTATAGATCTATGGAGTGTAATAAGTGTAATAGTGTAATAAGTGTAATAGTGTAATAGGTGTAAAAGTGTGACAAATGTAATAGTGTAATAAGTGTAATAGTGTTACAAATGTAATAGTGTAATAGTGTAATAGTGTAATAAGTGTAATAGTGTGACAAATGTAATAGTGTAATAAGTGTAATAGTGTTACAAATGTAATAGTGTAATAGTGTAATAGGTGTAAAAGTGTAATAGTGTAATAGGGCAATAAGTGTAATAGTGTAATAAGTGTAATAGTGTAATAGTGTAACAAATGTAATAGTGTAATAAGTTTAATAGTGTAATAAGTGTAATAGTGTAATAGTGTAATAAGTGTAATAGTGTAATAAGTGTAACAAATGTAATAGTGTAATAAGTGTAATAGTGTAATAAGGTAATAGTGTCATAAGTGTAATAGTGTAATAGTGTAATAGGGCAATAAGTGTAATAGTGTAATAAGTGTAATAGTATAATAGTGTAATAAGTGTAATAGTGTAATAGTGTAATAGTGTAATAAGTGTAATAGTGTAATAGTGTAATAAGTGTAATAGTGTAATAGTGTAAAAGTGTAATAATGTAATAAGCGTAATAGTGTAATAAGTGTAATAGCAGCTTTAATAATTACAAAAAACTTCAACCCTGAATAATTTATTTCGGATATATATATGTATAGGTACTTACCTGCCATTTGAAAATAGCTGATCTACAAGCTCACATTGTGAAATTGTAGGTCTGCTATTTTCAAATGTTTTTTCTACATTGTATTCATAGGAAAACTTGTGAAATGGGACATTCTGCATAATGAGTACTTTCTACCATTGGTACTTTAAGTGCATTTTGATACCAATACTTTTGTACTTTTACTCAAGTACATTTTAATTCCGAACTTCTACTTGTGGCAGAGTATTTCCACATTGTAGTATTGATACTTTTACATAAGTAAAGAATGTTTGTACGTTTTCCACAACTGTTCATTTAGAAAGGAACGGCTCCCTACTTTTCACCGGATCCCATTTCAAAGAGCCATTCAAAAGACTTGATTCATTCGCAAACATCCCACCTCTACTTCAAACCTTTATTGAACAGTGGAAAATAACATTCCAAAAAAAGAAAACGCTTCTTAATAATGAAAAATAACTTTTAATAATAAATATCAGCGGCAAGGGACCCCCGGGGACCCCCCCTGAGGAGCAGGGGTCCGCGGACCCCTCCCTGGCCGAGCCACGGCCTGTGGAGCGGAGCTCGAGCTTATTTTTCCATTTCTTTTTTCCCGGGGTACACCGTGGTCCGCGTGGTAGTGGGTCGGCCCCCAGGGAGCCCCTGCGGCTGACCCACCATCGGGAGCCCTGTGGCAGCTCTCGTGGACCTCTGGCTCGGCTGGGGAGGGGTCCGCGGACCCCCCGCTTCTCAGGGTTGTACCCCCCACAGAGCAGCTATTTTCAAATGGCAGGTATGTACCTACAGTATATATATATACGAAATAAATGTATTTAGGGTTGAAGTTATTTGTAATTATTAAAGCTGCAATCAGCAATGACCGGGCCCTCGCAGCTCTACCCAAATCACAAGGGGCAGCACTATTACATGTATTACACTTATTGCCCTATTACACTATTACACTTATTACCCTGTTACACTATTACACTTATTGCACTATTACACTATTACACTATTACACTTTTACACCTATTACACAATTACACTTAGTGCCCTATCACACTTATTACACTATTACATTTTCACACTATTACACTTATTAAACTATTACACTATTACACTTCTTACACTTATTGCGCTATTACACTATTACACTTATTACACCATTACACTTATTGCCCTATTACACTAATACAATATTACACTTTTACACCTATTACACTATTACACTTGTTACACTATTACACTTATTACACTATTACACTTATTACACTATTACATTTATTACACTATTACACTATTACACTTATTACACTATTACACTTATTACACTATTACACTTATTGCCCTATTACACTAATACAATATTACACTTTTACATCTATTACACTATTACATTTGTTACACTATTACACTTATTACACTATTACACTTATTACACTATTACATTTATTACACTATTACACTATTACACTTATTACACTAGTACACTTATTACACTTATTGCTCTATTACACTATTACGCTATTACAATATTACACTTATTGCCCTATTACACTATTACACTTTTACACCTATTACACTATTACACTTATTACACTATTACATTTGTTACACTATTACACTTATTACACTATTACACTATTACACTTATTAAATGTATTGCACTATTACACTTATTACACTATTACACATATTGCCCTATTACACTAATACACTTTTACACCTATTACACTATTACACATATTGCCCTATAACACTAATACACTTTTACACCTATTACACTATTACACTATTACACTTATTACACTTAATACACTATTACACTATTACACTTATTACACTATTACACGTATTGCCCTATAACACTAATACACTTTTACACCTATTACACTATTACACTTATTACACTATTACACTTGATACACTATTACACTATTACACTTTTAAACCTATTACACTATTACACTTATTGCGCTATTACACTCCATAGATCTATAGAACATGGGGATGGGCCTTTAGATCTGAAAACATATGGATGACTCCATAGATCTATAGAACATGGGGATGGGCATGTAGATCTGTAAAACATATGTATGACTCCATAGATCTGTAGAATGTATGGGTACCAGTAAGACTCCCTAATCGGGAGATAAGCGACCGTTGGTCGCTTATCTCCACAAATAGGCCAAAAAATTTGTTTTACCAATTATCAAGACATACGGGCAGTTGACAGTTTGCCATGGTTACTCATTGAAGTTGAATCTCCATATATGGAGATAACCTACGCATCACACTAAGTCTGACCTCACCAGCCCATATTTGGGCATGAGCAACTTATGTCTCCATATATGGAGATATGATGACATCACACAGTCCTCAGCCGATGATGTGGCGTGATGTCATACAATACACAAACGAGCCCTACAGTATAAAGGGGCAATTCTTGCCAGGAAAGAAGCATTTCTTCGACTCAGACCTTATCGCCAGGGTTGGCTTATAGCAGCTGTCGGTAGGACCATATATGGATTCTGTTAGTGTGGATCTCCTAACAGGGCATCATCTGGGATACAATCCCTTTTATGCCCATATATGGATATCCCTAACAGAATCCCTTTCATGCCCATATATGGAGATCCCTAACAGAATCCCTTTTATGCCCATATATGGAGATCCCTAACAGCATCCCTTTTATGCCCATATATGGAGATCACTAACAGCTAACAGAATCCCTTTTATGCCCATATATGGAGATCCCTAACAGAATCCCTTTTATGCCCATATATGGAGATCCTTAACAGAATCCCTTTTATGCCCATATATGGAGATCCCTAACAGAATCCCTTTTATGCCCATATATGGAGATCCCTAACAGAATCCCTTTTATGCCCATATATGGAGATCCCTAACAGAATCCCTTTTATGCCCATATATGGAGATCCCTAACAGAATCCCTTGTATGCCCATATATGGAGATCCCTAACAGAATCCCTTTTATGCCCATATATGGAGATCCCTAACAGAATCCCTTTTATGCCCATATATTATGGAGAAATCCCTGCTCTGAGTATCTGACATCAGTGTGATGTCACCTGTTTATGCCCATATATGGAGATCCCTGCTCTGCGTATCTGGTTGCTATGGTAAACAGTTGGTTGCTAGGGTAAAAAAACATGGTTGCTATGGTAAACAGTTGGTTGCTAGGGTAAACAGTTGGTTGCTAGGGTAAAACCATGGTTGCTAAGGTGGTTGCTAACGTACACTAACAAACCAGCAACAACAGACTGTTGCCACAGCAACGTACACAAAGGTTTGGTGTGGTGTGATGTCATACTGATGCGGAGATATGAGCAGGGCAAAGGTGTGACGTGTGACGTGTGACGGACGGACGGCCGGTGGAGGTTTTCATAGTAAACTGCTCCCTGACGGTCGCAACAATTGTAGATCTGTAGGATATAGGGGTGGGCCTAGGAAATTAGCTCATAGATCTATAAAACATATGGATGGGACCTTAGAAACATGGATTGTCTCTATAGAACATGGGGATGGATCTGTAGATCTGAAAACATATGGATGACTCCATAGATCTATAGAACATGGGGATGGCCCTGTAGATCTGAAAACATGGATGACTCAATATATCTATAGAACATAAGGATGGGTCTGTATCTGTAAAACATATGATGACTCCATAGATCTATAGAACATGGTGTTGGGCCTGTAGATCTGTAAAACATAGGGAAGACTCCATAGATCTATAGAATGTATTAGTAAATCTGTAGATCTGTAGGATATAGGGATGGGCCTAGGAATGAGCCCATAGATCTGTGAAACACATGGATGGGACCTTAGAAACATGGATCTATAGAACATGGGGATGGGCCTGTAGACCTGTAAAACATATGATGACTCCATAGATCTATAGAACATGTGGATGGGCATGTAGATCTCTTCCATGGGGACAGGGACTGGTGATGGATTTAGCTAAACTTATGGTTAGGAAAGCCCAGATAACTCACTTCTAGCAAACATGGCAACCCTAGCTGGTTGCCATGCCAACACTGCCAGAAGTGCACTTTGAGATTTGAGACTCTGAAACTTTTCAAGTTGAAACTGAAAAAGTAAGAGCAAACATGGCAACCCTGCATGGTTGCCATAAACACTGCCAGAACTGCACCTTGAAACTTGAGACTTGAAACTTTTCATGTTGAAACTGAAAAAGTAAGAAGCGCAAAAAAATAAATAATCTGAAACCGAAAACATATAATTTGAGTCTGTAAAAATAAGATCTGAGAAAATAATACCTGAAAAAAAAAAGTTGAAACTCTGAAAATATGTTGGCGAAACACTGCACAATGTCTTGGAAGAATTTCTTCAGAGATACAACACATTTTTTCAGTTTCAAAATCATTTTTCAGTCTTGCAAAAAATATTTTCAGAGATTGAAAATAACTCTCAAGGTTTTGAAACCTTAGGAGTTTACAAGGTTTCAAACATGAAACACAGAGGGAGAAAAGTGCCAAAATGCATATTCTGAAACTGTGTTTCTGATGAAGTTGACACTCTGAAAATGTGTTGGCGAAACTCTGAAAAGTGATTTGAATCTCTGAAAAAATGTGTTGTATCTCTGAAGAAATTCTGCCAAGACATTGTACAGAGTTTCGAAATCATTTTTCAGAGATTCAAAAACATTTTTCAGAGATTCAAGTCTTTTTTTCAGGGATTCAAAAACATTTTACAGTCTTGAAATACTACTTTCAAGGTTTGGACTATTGGCATGAATGTAATCCCATATGTGTGTGTCTGTATGTAGCCTGAACTTCCTAAACTTCGGCACGCTACTAGTCCCACAGTTTTGCCACCACACACTCGCGCCATATGTCAAATCGACCGGCTTACTCGGGAATCGTGGGCTAGTAACTTGCTAAGAGAAAGGTTCAATAGTTTAATTGATATTAATTTATTAGTGAATTAATTTTCCCCATTGACTTATAATGGGAATCGCAAAAACTCACATTCAATTATTTGTCTCTCGCAAACCATAGGGGCTAGAGTTTCAAGACTTGGAGAGGAGGTTCATAATGATTTCAAGGATTAAATAAAAAATAATTGTGTCATTTGGCCGCATGGTGGCGCCATAACACCCCACTTTACGTTTTGGCCTGTAACTCTTGAACCGTAGGTCGGAAAATTAAAAATATTTTTTCCCTGGATTCCTTGGGTCATGACGCATCTCCCCATATAGGCCACGCCCATTTGCGCCATGATAGATTTTCCGCCATCTTGAATTTTCTCCAAAACACACTTTTTGCTCCTTTTCCTACATATTTTCTTCAAATGTCACAAAAATCGGTACACATGATCCACACACACACACACACACACACACACACACACACACACACACACACACACACACACAGCTCCACTTCACACGGGTGTGATTTTTTACAACAAGGGTTCATATGTAATTAAAGAATATAAAAGATGAGTGTTAAAATGATTTCATTTTCTTCTTTCTATTGTTTTAGACATTCTTATTTCAGTGGTTGGGGGCATGCGTACAAGTGGCTAAATATCATTTTACACAGAATAAGCCCATTCCCAAGATACAACACAACACAACCTTTCATGGTTGGATTTGACTTATTGGGGGCTAGAAGTGTTACTGTAAATAATAATAAAGAAACTGCTGGCTTATTGTGTCTAAAAAGACATATTTAGCCACTTGTACGCATGCTCCCCATGCGTACGCATGCCCCACATATTAGCACGGTAAACACGATAAAACAATAGAACGAAGCAAATGAAAACATTTTAACACAATTTTTTTCTTTTCTCTAATTACAATCTAAAATATGAACCCTTGTTGTAAAAAGCCAAAGTTGTCCTTTAATCATAGCATTGCAATGTATACAATCATGACAAGTAAAGTTTCCAGAGGGTAGAGTGGACATGAAATGTTTGGGGGGATTACAGGGGTCTGCCCTGATCTTTGTGTTTCTCAACACACTGTCTGATGTCTCTAGACCAGGTGATGTCTCTAGACCAGGGGTGGGCAACTTTGATGATGGTGAGGGACACTATATTTCCACCTTCACTCCAGAGGGCCACATTGCATATTGCTACGTTCTACTTTGTCATTCTATTATCTCATACAAAAGAAGCTGCGATGCGTTTTGAGCTTGTAGATCGGCTATTTTTGCTTCTTTTGAATTGGAATCCTGAATGATTGTTTGTTATTTCTTAATTGGAATCGTGAAATGTTACATTTTGATTTAATTTTAAACGCATTTAGTTATATGCTCATGTTAACTTTATGAACCTAAATACAAATACAATGGACATTAAAAAATACATTTTAGTACATACTAGTCATTAAGCTACTAATATAGACTGACGGAATTAAAGCAGGCCATGTTTGGAAATGTAACAGCTGAAATCAATAATAGTATCAGTATTCCGGTATTAACCTGCGGGCCGCATTAAGGAAAGGTGAGGGCCGCATGTGGCCCCCGGGCCGCCAGTTGCCTATGTATGCTCTAGACCTTTCAAATGTTGGGTGACTGGGTCCTTGACTACAGTACTCTGGTCACTCAGGACCAAATCCTAGAACAACAGACCTAAATCTAGACTCGCCACTCCGCTGTGCCATCTCAGCTGTTGGGGAAAATAAAAATAAGAGCGTAGAAAATTCAGAAATTCCAAAATAACCTCAACAGCCTAAATACACAGGGCAAGAAATTAAAGAAAGAAAACCCTTTAACACCTTCTAAGCCAAGGGGGGCCCCTTAATGTTAAAACCGTACTATATCGCACATCCCCCCAGGGACTCTCAGCCACGCCGTACATTCCCGGACTTTCTCTTTAAAACCGGAATAAAAGATTTTGATCTGAAAATCGGCGATCGTCTAACCTTCCCTAGTCACCACTCGTGCATTCATAGCTCATGCAGACCGTGCATGAAGCAGAGGTGACGTCATGGCCCTTTTCTTCTCCAAGGCTACTCCCAGCCATTCGTTTGCTGTCTGCACACTCGAGCTCCTACAGCAGCCATGCTTGGGGCTATGCTAGCGAAACTTTTCAGTTCTGTTCTTCAGTCACAGATGGATTATTTGCGGGGACATTTACGTGAAAGGATCGCGCACGCGAAACGCACGGGGACATCGACGATCGGCCAAAACCCCCATTCTATCCCAACGGAGATCGAGAAAATAATGGTGAGTTACTGACCTGGGGGGGGAAAAAAAAGAAAAAACAACGCCGCTGTCCAAGATGGAGGCGCGGCGGGCTCATGTTTATAAACATAATATTATGTCTCAGATCACAATACAATAATAGAAATTTCACGGCTAATCTACCAACCACCATTCTATTTAGGACGGCAAGGTGTTAAAGGTCATATGACATCAAAATGTAGTTTATTTTATTGTTAGGCTTTTTTTTTTTACCTCAATTACACAAAAAACAGAACTTTCATCATTCACTGTTTTTTCTGCAATCTGTATTTTTTTTCTTCTTTTTTTTTATAATTAGGCTCAGAAAAGTGAGTTGATTGGCCTGGAGTGGAGTTCAGTTTTAACATTTTAAACGTTTTAAGACACCCCATACATACTTGGTCACCCAGTCCGCCACTGGTCACCCAATGGTATTGCACAGTCTACATACAGACACACACACACACACACACACACACGGTCACGCTAAGGAGACGGTGTGACCACCGCTCAAAAACCAGTCTGTCCTCCATCATCATATTAGTTTAGTAGCTGCGTCCAAACAGGGTGTAGTCCTGAGCAGCTTCCTGGCAGCTCACACACATCTGTCCAGGCTGCAGTTTCGTCAGGGGGCTGAAGGGGATGCACAGACTCTTGGCTCCCATGGAGGGAGCCCCGGGAGGGAGGTCCTGGTCCTTGGCTGTGGTTTTCTTAATCCGGTCCTCGCACTCCATGCCTCCGCAGAATGGAATCTGGACGATCTTGTCCTGGTCCAGTTCTTTTTGAAACGCCTCCATTGAGTCCGCAGCCACCATGTGCTTATTCAGGTCATCAGAAGCCTTCCTGAACAGGTTGTTCTGGATCTCCTCCAGTACTCGTGGGAGTCTTTCTTCCACATCAGCCTCTGCCACGGTGAGGCGGTCCTTGCCTGTGTCCATGTCTCTCCTCACAGCCACACACTGGTTCTGTTTCACGTCTTTAGGACCCACCTCCAGGCGGATTGGCACTCCCTTGAGTTCCCAGTGCTTGGACTTCCATCCGGGGGAGTAGTTGTCTCGGAGGTCATCCTTCACCCTGATGTGGGCCTCCTGCAGCCTGCTGCAGTAATGGGAACACTTGGCCAGAATGGCCGCTTTCTCTGTCTCTTCCAGGCTGGCTGTGATACCACAGGGGATGATGATCACCTGTAGGCAGGCGACGCGGGGCGGCAGCACCAGGCCCCTGTCGTCTCCATGGACCATGGTCAGAACACCGATGGTCCTGGTCGTGAGGCCCCACGAGTTCTGATAGGCAAACTGCTTTTCACCTGGTTTCTTAGGATCCTCAAATATGATCTCAAACATCTTGGCGAAGTTCTGACCCAGGTGGTGAGACGTGGCTCCCTGAATAGCTCTGCCACTAGCAGAGATGAAGGCTTCTACCGTGGTGGTGTAATCCCCTCCAGCAAACTTCTCCTTCTCCGTCTTCCTGCCCTTGACCACGGGGACGGCCATCAGCTCCTCATAAACCCTGGCATACAGGTCCAGGATCAGCAACACCTCCTTTTCTGCTTCCTCCTTGGTGGCGAAGGCTGTGTGTCCCTCTTGCCACAAGAACTCTCTGGTCCTCAGGAACGGCTGAGGATGTTTAAACTCCCACCTCACAACGTTACACCACTGGTTCAGTTTGATGGGCAGGTCTCTGTGGGACTGGACCCATTTGGCGTAGGCTGGGTACATCACTGTCTCACTGGTAGGTCTGACAGCAATGGGTTCTGCCAGCTCTGTCTTCCCTGCTCGAGTCACCCACGCCACCTCTGGGGCAAAGTCTGCAATGTGGGTAGCTTCCTTCTCCAGGGCAGCCTGGGACACAAACATGGGGAAGTAGCAGTTCTCCACCCCCAGCTTCTTAATCGCCTTGTCAAAGAAGTCTTTGATGGTGTCCCAGATGAACATGGACCACGGACGAAGGACGTAACAGCCACTGACGTCATAATACTCGATCATCTCTGCCTTGGTTATCACCTGGGAATACCATTCGGCCAGGTTCTCCTTTTTCTTGAATTCCATTCCCAACCGTGTCTGCTTCTTGGGCCCCTGCTTCTTCCCTTCTTCTCCTCCTGCCGCTCCCTGCTTCTCAGACTCCTGACCAGTCTGCTGCTTGTACTCATCCTTGAGAGCCAATAACTGCTTCACTGCTGCATCCACCTGGTCCTTGGGAGCTTTGTCAGCCTTCAGTTGTCTGACCACCTCTCCTTGCTGGGATACCTGTTGATAGATACTAGAGCCTACAGTAGCAGAGGCTGGGGTAGAGGGAGATGGGGCTGGGGCAGAGGCAGAGGAAGGAGAGGCTCCAGGCTTATATTCCTGGCCCGTGGCCTGCTTGTACTGTGCCTTCAGAGCTAGCAGCTGTTTCACTGCTACATCAACCTGGTCCTTTGGGGCTTTCTCCGACTTAAGCTTCCGCACAACCTCTCCCTCTTCAGCTACCTGTTCATACAGGCCTGCTAAGGAGGAGGTGGTGGCAGGAGGAGCAGGGCTGGAGGCAGGTGGGGTGACCCCAGGTTTATACTCCTGCCCTGTCAACTGTTTGAACTCTGCTTTGGCAGCGAGGAGCTGCTTCACTGCTGCATCAATTTGCTCCTTGGGAGCCTTCTCTGCCTTCAGTTTCCTGACGACTTCACCCTGCTGGGCTACACGGGCATAAGGACTAGCACTGTGTGGGGCTTGTACAGCGGCTGGTGGAGCCATGCCTGGCTTGTAGTCCATACCAGTTTGCTGCTTGAACTGAGCCTTTAGGCCAAGCAGAAGCTCCTCTTTGGGAGCCTTGGCCATCTTCAGTTGGCGTACTGTCTCACCCTGGGCCACAATGCTGGAGAAGACATCACCTGCTGGGGCTGGTGGAGGGACTGCTGAAGACTTGGCAGGGAGAGTGGGGGTGTTCGCTGCCTGGGTCTTGCTCTTGTCTTTGGAGCCGGCTGTGGGCATTTCTTTAGTGTGTCCATCTGCAACCAGCAGGACCCCCAGGGGAGGGATGCTGGAGTTAATGGTGAGCGTTAAGGCCATGCTCCCTAACACTATAGTGACGGTTTTGTTTTCAAGCTGTTTCAACGAAGACGTCGCAAATTAAAGTTTAATATTATCCAGAAAGATGGAAAGAAAGAATAAAGTCCTATTATAGTCTGGTTGCCCTATATAGTTGACTTGAATGGGAAAATGCAAAAACCTTTCCCAAATATGGAGATGACATCATAGACCACACGAGATTGACACGATATGTCCATATATGGCCATTCCAAGATATGGGATATCAGGTCGCACAATCATGATGATGACGTCATCACCCGATTGATGACGTCACTCGGTGTTATTTCAAGGGTTTTCCCATCGGATGACGTCACTCTGACACACACACACACACACACACACACACACGCACACGCACACACACACACACACACACACACACACACACATTTAATCATTTATTTATGTTCACATTTTACAAGAAAACATCTTGAACACAAATACTGGTAGATGCACTCGTCAAGCTCAGAATCTCTTTGATACTGTATGACTAATCATAGTCTATGGATAGGTGCACCAATCAAACTCACCCTGATTCTGTCTTCCTGCTGTGTTGTCCCTCGTGTCATCCTGTGGTCCAGGGAAGATGTCGTCCACACTCTGGTAGATGTCCACCACTCTCTCCTCATACTGTCCTCTGTCCTCCAACTCTAAACTGTCCTCAGTGTCCCCCCTCCGTCCTCTGTCTCCATCCCTCTTCTCACCTTCTTTGTCAAGTCTGGCTTGGCATAAATATCTGTAGACATCTTAAGTATGCATGTACGTATGTATGCTATATCAAAATCATTACATGAACTACCGGTTTATAAACATAATTATACTAGTTTAGCAAAATATGACCATGTCCTTGAGGCTGGTTTGCACAATGCTGCAGCATTAAGGAAGCACAAAACGTAAATTCTCAGACACACAAACCGTATGGTTATATTGTATTGCAAGTGACAGCTCACACTCTTTGTGCACCAATGAAAACAAACCGTGTGCACGCACGTGGGCACGCACTGAGATGGCATTCTAAATATCAACCACAATGAGTAACAGAAGCTAAACTTGACCTCAGATTTCCTGTAGCTTCATGATCTCTCTAACAGTAGGGCCTGTACAACACTACTAACAACTGTCCATCATTAAAAACGTCAAGAATTAATTAAAAAAGGAGGTAACAGGTTTTAATCAAGATATTGTGTGCGTTTAAGACTTAAACGCACACAATATCTTGATTAAAACCTGTTACCTCCTTTTTTTAAACTTTAAGTGCATGTGTGTTGATTCAACTAATTTACATCAGTCACTCAATAGCATGTAATGTATGAGTTGTGCAGTGAGTTTCACTGGATGTTTTTGAAGCGGTGGAAACCGCTTCCAATGAATGGCTTTGTGTGTATCACGCCCATATATGGTCATTTCAGTCCAGAATGAACAGGTTTTTTCAAAAACACAATGTCCGTTACCTTATGTCCATATATGGTCACTCCAGGCCAGAATGAACAGGTTTTTCCTGTCCCGTACGTGTAAAATATCAGTCCAGAATGAATAGGCTTTTTCAAATATGCAATAGGTCTCACTTATTGCATAGGTCTCACCTATTGCATTGGATTGGTGAAGCTTCACATGACAATTCAACCCTATAGGTAATAGCATGGTTTATATACTAAATAATTATTAACTTTGCTATAGTCAGCATGGAGAGGAACATGTACAATTTGATCGTCTCATCAAATGACTCATCAAAATGGTTTCATGTGCTATTGGAGGTTTTATCTGTCCACCGCTTCACTTCGAACCGAGGTTCGTCTTGTTTTATATACACATATACACACATGTGGAAATTCACATTACCTTACTGATGGATCACTGGCCATTATAGCGTGTATTGAGAATAAGAAGTTAATTTATAAAGTTCAACCTCACGAGGAAAGGCTGAAACAACTTGGAATGGATATTATAAGCCCTTTCTACTGAGCAATTGTGCTCACTCACCTTCATCTATCCTCTTAAAGGTAAGACTGCGTTCATGTGATTTTGTCAATATTTATACATTAATAGCGTGACATATGGAGTTGGGCAGTTGGCATGGAAGTCCAATAGGTGAAACATGCCCAATAATTCAGTTTTAAATGCATCAACTGAATGGCCAGATATTAATTGGGACGCTACAATATGCATCCAAGCAATATATATATTTTATTATTATTATTAGTTATTTGTATGTGTTGACAAGTTGGGCACATACTTATTTTATTTGATGTTTGGCACCATTGAAATTGATTTTGCATGAAGAATAAAGCATTCAGCTTTGAGCCCATAAGTCAGTCTCGGAGGTGGCATACCTTGAGTCTCGACGGATCTCCAGCATATAAACCTCAGACAATAAAACATGAATGAATCTGATCACTAACGTAGGAATAGTCAGAAATGCCGGTACCTTCAAAATATGGGCGTAATTTGGGCGTAAATTGTTTGGTGAATTCGGCCCGTTGGCCTTACATGCCTGAGACAGACAGACAAGGACATACACTCTACTTAGCGCTAGCCTCGTAAAGCAGGCTCCTCCTGCCTTAGGAGGAGTCAGTTTACTAGGCTAACTTAGCGCACCTTTTCAAGTTAAATGTATAATTTGTATTTCGTAACATTATGACCACATGATCATATTAAGAGAGACAGGAAAGTGACAAGACAACATACAGTACAGAGTATTATCAGGTTCAGTATTTTTCCATAGGTCAGTATAATTGTTAATTAAAGAGTTGAATAATGCTTATTGTCTCCACCAGCCGAAGGCTGAGGGAGAGTATGTTTTCCCCTCCGTCCGTCCGTCCGTCCGTCCGTCCGTCCGTGCGTGCGTGCGTGCGTGCGTCCGTCCGTCCGTCCGTGCGTGCGTGCGTCCGTGCGTCCTCGCAGTTTGTGAGCAGCTAATCTCAGTCACCGTTGGCCCGATCGCTGCCAAACTGAGCACACACACTCCCTGGATGCCAATCTAGAACCTCTGCCCCACATTTTTCAAATCAGCCTCATGGTGGCGCTATAACAGGCCGATTTGTGTGGCCTGGTTGTTACCAGCTAATCTCCGGCGCCGTTGGCCCGATCGCTGCCAAACTGAGCACACACACTCCCTGGATGCTAATTCAGAACCTCTGCCCCACATTTTTTAAATCAGCCTCATGGTGGCGCTATAACTGGCCGATTTGTGTGGCCTGGTGGAGACCTGTGCTCGGAAGAGCACTGCTTCTAGTTACTTAAGTGAAGTTTTATTAGAAGCTTTCACTGCTCAGTGTACACGTTCATAAAAAAATCACAGTTGTGTGAAGGTGAGCAGTGCTCACTTCACACAAGAAAATACTGTTCCTGAAGAAACAGTGTGGGTTCGAGTAGCATGTTAAGTACAGTATGATGAAGTATAGGCTATGTGCTCATCATTATATTGTCCAATCAGAAAAGGGACATACAGATAGGGACTACCGACATGAGTATTTGATATAATGGAGAAATACAGTAAATATACTCATGGACATAAAATTATACAACAATACCTTCCCTCTACACCAAATCGCTTTGACACAAATAGCAGATCTACTGAGCCTAGCTCATCTAGCTCATCACCTTGTGGCGTGTTGTGAACTTGTAGATCTGCTACTTTTGAGGAATGTTTCCCTATTTTCTCTGAATGTTCGGGTGTGACATACTGAGAATAAGGATGCTCTGATGTGGTTAAAGACAACAGTGTGACAACAAAACAAATATAATAAGATCAAAACACCATAATAAGCAAAAAAGCTAAATCGTAGAAATATATTGAATAAATTGCAAAATAGAATAAAATAAAGTAAAATGTGATTACCGATGTTTCCTGTTGATATTGGTGCATTTCACCCAGGTTTTTTCTTCTCACTCACATCACTTTGTCTGCTGACCACACTCAGCAACGAAATAAACAGAAAATAAAATAAAATAAAAATAAAACAATTCACACTAGGCAAGCAGTAATCACTGTATGATGTGCACTGCAATGTAGTTTCAAATGCACTACATTGCAGGCGCTTTTTCGAAATAAGAAGACACATGTGATCTGGGTAGCTTGACCCAGGAAATGTGCCACGCTCTACAGGGAACAACGGTAAATAACATCTACACAGCCATAGATTGTGACCTGGGGTTTGTCTGTCAGAAGTCCAGGATTCAGTTACACAGGGTGGTGTTGAATCCTGGGTTTCTGAACTTGGAGATGAACTTGGAGAGACAATGGTGTTGAATGATGAACTGTAGTTAATGAACATCATTTTGTCACATACTGCATGTGTTACACAGTTCCACATTGATGGTATAATAATAACTTAAAGTAAAACTAATAATCATGCTGAGCCCAAATAGTTTTTGGTTTATATTAATGTGATTATGGGTGCAAGTTCAGTAACATTTGTACTATTGTACGGTAAAATGTTTGTGGTTTTCTGATTTGCACTAATAATTATTAGTGTTTAACTCAACAAAGCAGTACGCTAAGTCATCAATATGAGGATAAGAGAAACATCACTTCTCACAGATGTACTGGGTTCCATCTGAACAGTTACCATTATACCATCCTACATCTGGGTAGTTGTATGCACAGTTCCAGTGTCCATTATTGGCAGGATATCCACGGACCCAGTACCTGTAGAATACACGACATCATGTATTTTTAACCACATCCACTCACTCAAGTCACTCACATACAGTGACTTATATAGATAGATAGATAGATAGATAAATAGATAGATAGATAGATAGATAGATAGATAGATAGATAGATAGATAGATAGATAGATAGATAGATAGATAGACAGACAGATAGACTTGTAAAATGTCTCACTTTGTTGTCACTGGTGTTCCATCCAACAATGTCCATCTGCCCTCCGTCCTTTTCAGACCAATCCAAGAGTCTTGGTTCGACCATCTGACAAAATCCTGATCATTGTACATGATTGAACCATAATCAATTTTCTTTAATAGGCTACTGGACATCCAGGACTTAAAATCATGAATCATGAAAACACATGAATCTATAGGAGTTTAATGGACACGCAAACGCACATGCACACACACACACACACGCACACACACACACACACACACACACACACACACACACACACACACACACACACACACACACACACACACACACACACACACACACACACACACACACAGACAGACACAGACACACACACACACACACACACACACACACACACACACACACACACACACACACACACACACACACACACACACTGACCTGTTCTTCTTGACTGTTAATGACCACAAGATCTGCTCCTGTCTCCTGGCATTGTTTTCTACTTTCCTCCCAAGTTTTCCGTTCAGTAGATTTGTAATAACAGCTGCTACCGAACTTCATCCATCCACTGGGACATGATTTGCCTAAATATCAAACAGGTGTTTTAATTACACATTTTCAATACATTGATAATCAATTCCAACTGTAGAGCATAATAATTTAGATATATCAATAACAATACACATAATGTATTAGTATTCCTTCAAAAAGGTTTGTAACCTCACCATTTTCCACTAGGGTCAGTTTGGACTTCAGCTGTTTATTCTCCAGGATCAGGTTGTTGATGGTGGTTGACAGCTGGTTCTTCTCCCGCATCAGGGTATTGACGTTGGTTGTCAGCTCGGTCTTCTCCCACGTCAGGTTGTTGTTGTCGGTCTTTAGCCAGGTATTCTCCAGGGTCAGGGTATCATAGTTGGTCTTAAGCTGGATGTAATCATGCACCAGGGTGTCGTTGGTCACGCTGTTGTTATTGGGTGAATGATCTGCAAAGAAAATAAATGGTTATGATAAACACAGTTGTTGCCACTGTTCATCATGTTATTATTGTTACTGGTGTTTTAATTATACAATTTCAATACGTTGATAATCAATCCCAACTATCGAGTAGTAGAGTAATAATTCAATAATATCAATAACAATACATATAATGTATTAATATTCCTTCAAAAAGGTTTGTAACCCCACCATTTGTCACTGGGATCAGTTTGGTCTTCAGCTCGTTATTCTCCCGCATCAGGTTGTTATTGTTCGTCTTAAGCCGGGTATTCTCCAGGATCAGGGTATCATTGGACTTCCGCTGATTGTAATCATGCACCAGGGTGTCGTTGGTCATGCTGTTACTGGGTGAATGATCTGCAAAGAAAATAAATGGTTATGATAAACACAGTTGTTGCCACTGATCGTCATGTTATTATTCTTATTTACGTGCATTAACTTTTCAACTCCACTTTATTCATCATACTTTGCAGATGCATGCAATAATACCCTCAAAAAGAAACAATGACAATTAGACAATAAAATAAGTCTCATGAAGTTTTTGGTTAATACCTTGGTGGCTTTTATAGTTGTCACTTGTCACAGCTAGAACATGTCAGACAACAAACTGCCTGAGTGAGTGATGTGGTAGTTTAGTGACATGGAATACTCACAGTACACGGCCTGGCCTATGTTCCCACCCAGCAGCAAAAGACACAGCATCCCTGAACACACAGCAACAACTCTGGAACGCCTTCTCTCTGTTAGACAAAAACAAGATAAGAGTCAAAAAGTCCTGTTAGCTCAACCCAACCAGACCAAAGTGCTTTGAAATTGCCAGCATTTTCTCTAAAAAAAATACTTTTAGACATCAAAGGAATCATTCCTCCCACTGTCCCTATAATCGACCTCTTTATAAACAGCCTATAAAACAAACAGGCGTTGCTTTTATATTTGATTTGCAGCCGTGACTGCAAACTCAAATCTGTCTCAAGTTGTTATGAAGACACAGCTCAGCCAGTGAGCCAGATTCTCCGACCAATCAGTATCAGCAGCGCGTATACGTCACTTTTAAGGCACCGCTTCGCCTAGTCCAGGCCCACTCTTGAGTGGAGCCGTCTTGGTACCCCGTTAAGTACCACTTTCACACCACTATTAGCTTCAAAATTGCGCTTGTTTTTTGTATTGCTTTTACCCCTTTTTCTCCCTAATTTAATCATTTATGGCAATAGATTTTACTCAACACAGACATTTTTGTGTGGTGGATATACAGTACAGGGGGATATACACTACTTAACAATCCCTCCACAGAACACCTAGGGAAAGCAGAGAACACTGGTGGTGGTTGGAGCAAATGAACAGATACCATGTTCACTGGTATTAACAGCAAGAGGAAGTACAATTAATGAGATGAGCTTAAACAGATCACCAGATTGGTCAGCTGCTTGACACGTCACATACATCACACACATGTGTGTGTAAACACCTCAAGTGTATCCTCCTGAACTAGCACACAGGCTACTTTGAAATATGTGATAATTTGTCTGTGGCTGGTTGCGCAATGCTTTAGCAATAAAGAATATCCTAACAAAATGGAAATACGCACGTACGTACGCATGCAAGCATTTACAGACACACACACACACACACACACACACACACACACACACACACACACACACACACACACACAGACAGACAGACAGACAGACAGACAGACAGACAGACAGACAGACAGACAGACAGACAGACAGACAGACAGACAGACAGACAGACAGACAGACAGACAGACAGACAGACAGACAGACGCACGCACGCACGCACGCACGCACGCACACACACACACACACACACACAGGGAAAGTAAGGAGGGTGCCAGGGTGGACAGTTAAAATCTTTGACCCTATGGTTTAAATGGTTAAAACTTTTTTTTTTTTTTAAGTAACATCTCCGTACTACTTACCAGACTTTTGAGGATCTTTCTTGGTCTGAAGATCTCCATAAACTGCATCGTCCATCCTTTGCAGATCAAGGCAGTCATAATGTCCTTCTTCAGACATTTCTACATTCATTCTTCTTGCTGTAATGGTGGTGTCATTCTCATAGTTTGTGTCTTCTTCTTGGAGCTCAATGTTATCAGAATGCCTAGCTACAGCCATTTGTACCTTTATGACTTCAATTCTTCTAGCAGTTATTTGTTCCACCTCTTCACAACACTTGAATATATCCTCACTGCCCTAAACGTAGACAGCACTGTTATATTGCAATAATTGCATAATTATGGCAGCTCACACCAATGAAAACAAACTGCACGCACGCACGCACACACGCATGCACACATGCACGCACACACGCACGCACACATACATAATTTTCTCCTATGGTCTTGGGTGGTTTAACCCCTTCTGGGACATCAATAAACACCATTATTGTGTACTGGAACACCTGAAAGTTCTGAAGTAGTTTGACCTAAGTACAGTAACTGAGTAAATGTACTTTCCAGTAGTATGTGACTATATATATGAATGTGAATGTGTGTGTGTGTGTGTGTGTGTGTGTGTGTGTGTGTGTGTGTGTGTGTGTGTGTGTGTGTGTGTGTGTGTGTGTGTGTGTGTGTGTGTGTGTGTGTGTGTGTGTGTGTGTGATACAGAGCGAGATTGTGTGATTGTAATGTTAACTTTTCTTGGAAAGTGCCACTATTAATTAATTTAATGCAAATGTTATTTTAATGCACTCACTGAGCTGACAAGTTTGAAGATGGATAGCCCCATATGTATAAAAGGTAATAACAAATGTGTTAACAGCAATTCAAGTCCAAAATAGATAACAGCAATTCAAGTCCAAAATAGATGGCTCTACATTTTTATTTTGAAATGGACTTTAAGTTAAAGCATGTTGAAGTAACATAATTCCAAAAGGGCGAAAGAAAGGAAGGTTGGGGCGCTAAAAGTTAAATATTTCAAATTCTACAAATTATTTCAAAGTAAATGTCTCAATCGTTTCCATCGCATCTTAAAACCCACAAACCTATTGGGTCATTTTCATTTAGAATCTACAGAATATAAAAGTGCCTGTCAATCCTTTTTCTGTCATTCTCACAGGTGGGACTTACATATTTTAATGGCTGATTACATGACACAATCAAAGGTCACATGTTCATTTATTATGAATAAAACAGAATAGAAGAACAATAGGGGAGACTTGCCACATCAAGCACATAATAGTGCTTTTCACACACACGTCTGATGTTGCTTAGTGATGTGACAACATGTACCGCTTTAAAAAAAAACACCTCTTTAACATATAGGGGAACAGATAAAGTGTGTTAGTCATATGTATGTCCACATGGCATGACACCGCCTCAGCTCAACCAACACACCACATCATTTATTTAACTGAGGAGATATCAGCTCTTAAAGTATTTCCAAAACAGTATTTTAGGTTGAATCAGCCAAATGCATTACAGTTACCTTACATTTGTGTTAATGTCAAATATATACTGTACAACTTTCCCCCTAATATGTCGCGAGGAAAACTTAGTTGAGAGAATACCGGTATCTGTTTCCAAATAGGACAAGAATTAAGATAATAACGTATTAGAGATGTTACCGATCAATCGGCAATGGATCGGATCGGGCCGATCAAAGCGTGATCGGCGATAATCGGTGGTTTAGATCAAAAGGTAAATTCACCGATCCGATCCGATCGGTGCATCCGATCAACCAGCCGTTCAGTATGCCCACTTGAGGCCATTTTGGGGTATTGATTTCCACAGTGCTGAAGGAATAATTAGTTACTGCTATGATAATAAATACATAGTAATGCTGGTAAATAACTATAAGGCAAATATATAAATGAATTCATGAGTGAGTGAATTAATTAATTAAAGTTAAAACATTAACATTTAGAAAATATAAATAATATATAAATAATAACTTGATCGGATCGGTGATTGATCGGTATCGGTTGATCAAACTTTTGTGATCGGTGCTCGGTGATCGGTTCCAAAAAACCTGATCGGACCATCCCTATAACGTATACTTGGCTTTGGAACATTCACCAAAAATAGCTGATCTACCACCTGAAGGTACAGGGGTCTAAACTCTTAAGCCTAGTCCACTCCAATGTTTTCCAATGCAACTACCGTACGTAGTTGAAACTTGCAGCCTGAATTCTGAATTGACACGTAGCAGGTGGGCACAGTTTGGGGATAATGTAGCAAGTTGGTGCGGGCGGCATGTTGTGACTATCTGACTATCTGAGGCCTTTTCTGTATACTTTAAAATAAAACGACTGCAAAAGATGACCTGTATATATAACATGTATATAATGACAAAATGTGACATAGCTCTGTTTACACAATTGAGACTTTTGGGACCCCAGGAAAATAATCCCATATGGGGTCTTTTTGATTGACTTTTGATTGATTGATTGAAAATGTTATTAGACAAAAACGGAGAATAATACAAGTAAAGTCAGTACAATAGAAATGTAGTACAGTTAAACACCCTGCTTAAAAGGAACATCCCAAATAAGACCTTTTACAGTCTTTTTTCATGTTGTAAGTCCAAGGTATTCAATTCATGGACATTTCTACTGTTCGTGTGTGTGTGTGTGTGTGTGTGTGTGTGTGTGTGTGTGTGTGTGTGCGTGCGTGCGTGCGTGCGTGCGTGCGTGCGTGCGTGCGTGCGTGCGTGCGTGCGTGCGTGCGTGCGTGCGTGCGTGCGTGCGTGCGTGCGTGCGTGCGTGTGTGCGTGTGAGTGTGTTAGGGCATTAACCAAAAGGTCGACAAGTCGACTTTTTGGTTCTGACAGCTCAGCATCAAATGAAGAGACAAAGGAAAAAGTATAAGGAGATGAATGGAGATATAGTTTAACATCTGTGCTCTCATAGAGGTCCACCACTCTTTAGTCCAACTGTCCTCTGTCCACAGTGTCCCCTCTCTGTCCGCTGTCTCCATCACTCTGCATGTCTCAAGTCTGGCATGGAATATGTATATGGAGTATGTGTAGACATCTTACAAGGATGAGAGAGGCTTAAACAGTAACTATTGACCACCAATAGTATAATTATTCTCTTGTAATGATCTATATCAAAATAACTACATGATTATTACTACACACAGTGACGTGGAAGTACTGTGTAAAAAGTTACAGCGGTGGATGAGGCAGCATCACTGGGGCTTTACGTGAACTGTCAGAGTTGGGTGACTCCCCCATCAGACACATGCACACATAGGAGCCAACCATTGCTGGAGCACCTGCCCTATTGCCTTCATAGGAGAAACTGACCCCTTGTTATGTCTAAATAAGGCTAGCTTGTTGTGTTTCCTCCTCCTGACACATAGCAGCAGATTCTCATCAGTTCAGAGACGTCATCTGAGTTCCCCTCTCGCTTAAAAACATGTTGCAGCGAGAAGGTTTGAGGATGTGGTTTAAAATGCACGTCAGCGACATCACGCTCTATAATGTGAATGTGCTAGATTCCTTTAATAGGTTTTTAAATGTTCTACTGTCCTCCAGTGATTCGCCCATTTTCTTTTTCCTGTGTAGTAATTAATTGAAGAAAGTATTTTCATATACTTTTTCATTGGCATATTGTGTGTGTGTTTGTGTGTGTTTGTATGTATGTGTGTTTCATATTAGATATTTGTTATAGCAAATATCAATGGACATATTAGGCTACTTATTGCACATGATGACAGTGTCTGAACCAGAGTCATCATTAGAGCCTCAACTGGAGTTCTTGAAAAGTCTTGAAAAGTCAAACTGGACTTACCGGTATGTTCTCCCAGTTCAGCCTATAAACACGAGACATAATTAACGTAGACACCGCCATGCTTCATGTTGGTGATACAAGCTGTGTCAGGGATGAAATAAAGGCTTACAGATGTTCTTATGAAAGTCCACTTTAATGTTTACTACACAGCTGTAGGCATAAGTTCCTAGCATTGTGCACTTTAGTACACTTTTATTTATTAATTTACATTATTATTTGGATGATTATTTTGTCAGTTTGGTGATAAAAAACTGACAACTTACTGAGGCCCATTCTCACTCAAAATTCTTAGGGCTTATCAATCAATCATTATCATCATATGTTCTTCTGTATGAAGTTACTCATTTGCTTGACTTTCTCTGGTTTGTCTTAGTAATGACAATACACTACATGGTACAATGTGTTCACTAATCAAATATGTATTTAAACACAGCCTGTCTCTCTGGTTACACAGTAATATGATGTAATGACAGTGCTTTGTTACATCCCTTCCCCTCCATTACCTGTGACCTTTCATACACCCAACCCCAAAACATTGTCCTTACATGGTCCAGACAGACAGATGGAGATAGGGCCTCCTGGCAGAGATATACACTCTACTGAGAGCACCTTTCAAGTTAAACATGGTCACTATCGGTCAGAAACCTCCATATTTAAACTTTATTTTATTTTTATTTATTTATTTGTAAATGAATGCCCTACTTCATCATAGAAGAACATTACACAACATGTATTAAAATAGTAGATCTACAAGCCCACAACCTGTCGCAGTGTGAGCTTGTAGATAAGCTATTTTTTACTATTTAAATATGTTTTTTTTTTAATTATAATATATAAAACAGTTTCATTTTGGACCTACAAGTTTTCCTAGAGTAGTATCAGGTACTTACAGTATTATTCCATAGTAGAAATGTACATTAAAGAGTTGAATAATGCTTATTGTCAAGTAAAGTTTTATTAGAAGCTTTCACTGCCCAGTGTACACAATAAAATAAAACCCTGGGGTAAAATACAGTTTATACAGCTGTGGCAACATTGCAGTTATTGCCATTATTGTACTTAACTACTTTCCCCCTCCCATCTCTTTGACAAAAATAGCAGATCTACAAGTTCATCACCTTGTGACGCGTTGTGAACTTGTAGATCTGCTACTTTTGACAAATGTTTCCCTATTTTCTCTGAATGTTCACTTATTATGAAATGCTGAGAATAAGGACACTCTGGTTCATGTGGTTAAAGACAACAATACAAATATAATAAGAAGATCAAAAAAGCCATAATAAGCAATAATATAATATAATAATAAGCCAAAACTGTACAAATAGAATACATTGCTGAATAGAATAAATTAAGTCAAATGTAAGTAAATAACATCTACAGCTAAAGCTTCTTGGGGTTTGTCTGTCAGAAGTCCAGGATTCAGTTCACAGGGTGGTGTTGAATCCTGGGTCTCTGAAATTGGTTACGAGCTTGGAGAGACTAATGGTGTTGAATGATGAACTGTAGTCAATGAACATCATTTTGTCATTTTGATATATGTGTTCCACAGTTCCACATTGATGGTGTAATAATAACTGTGTTCTTAAAGCAAAACTTATAGCCATGTTGAGCCCTAATAGTTGGTTTTGTTGGTTGTTTATATTAATGTAATTATAGGTACAGCAGTACAACTTTTACTATTGTGCAGTAAAATGTTTCTGATTGACATTAATAATTATTACTGTTTAACAAAACAAAGCAGAACGCTAAGCTTCATCTTCAAGCTTCAACATCAGTTCTCACAGATATGGTGCCGGTTTACTGAACATTTTTCATTATACCATCCTGTATTCGGGAAGTAGAATGCACAGTTCGTGTCTTCAGCATTATCAGGATATCCACTGGCCCAGTACCTGTAGAATAAACAACATCATGTATTTATAACCACATCCACTCAGTCACTCACATACAGTGTCATTGATTGATAGATAGAAACACTTGTAAAATGTCTCACTGTGTTGTCACTGCTGTTCCATCCAGCCATGAAGTCCATTTGGCCCCCGTCCTTTTCAAACCAATCCAAGATTGCTGGTTCAACCCTCTGATGAATTCCTGATCAGTGTACATTATTGAACCATAATCAATTTTCCTTAATAGGCTACAGGACATTCAGGACATAAAATCATGAATCATGAAAACACATGAATCTACCGGTATGTGTTTAATGGACACACACACACACACACACACACACACACACACACACACACACACACACACACACACACACACACACACACACACACACACACACACACACACACACACACACACACATACTAACCTGTTCTTCTTGACTGTCAATGACCACCAGATCTGCTCCTGTCTGCTGACATTGTTTTCTACTTTCCTCCCAGGTTTTCCCTTCAGTAGATTTGTAATAACAGCTGCAACCGAACTTCGTCCATCCACTGGGACATGATTTGCCTAAATATCAATCAGGTTTTTTAATTACACAATTTCAATACATTGATAATCAATTCCAACTTTAGAGTAAATATCAATAACAATATGTATTATTAGTATTCCTTCAAAAAGTTTTGTAACCTCACCATTTTCCGCTGGGGTCAGTTTGGAGCAAAGCTGTTTATTCTCCCGCCTCAGGGTATCGTAGTTGGTTGTCAGCAGGTTCTTATCCCGTATCAGGGTAGTGATGGTGGTTGTCAGCTGGTTCTTATCCCGTGTCAGGGTAGTGATGGTGGTTGTCAGCTGGTTCTTATCCCGTGTCAGGGTAGTGATGGTGGTTGTCAGCTGGGTCTTTTCCCGCCTCAGGGTATCGACGTTGGTTGTCAGCTGGTTCTTGTCCTGCGCCAGGGTAGCGACCTTGGTTGACAGCTGGTCCTTCTCCTGAGTCAGGGTAGCAACGGTGGTTGTCAGCTGTTTTTTCTCCTGCCGCAGTTTGTTGTTGTTGGTCTTAAGCTGGGTATTCTCCAGGGTCAGGGTATCGTAGTTGGTCTTTAGCTGGTTGTAATCATGCACCAGGGTGTCATTGGTCATGCTGTTACTGGATGAATGACCTGCAAAGGAGAGAAATGTTAAAGATAAACACAAGTGTTTCCATTGTTCATCATGTTACTATTCTTATTTACGTGCATTAACTTTTCAACTTTATTCTTCACACTTTGCAGGTGTTTTAAATATATTTTCAATACATTGATAATCAATTCCAACTGTAGAGTATAATAATTTAGATATCAATAACAAAACACATAATGTATTAGTATTCCTTCAAAAAGGTTTGTAACCTCACCATTTTCCACGAGGGTCAGTTTTGACTTCAGCTGTTTGTTCTCCAGGATCAGGTTGTTGTTGGTCGTTGTCAGCTCGGTCTTCTCCTGCATCAGGGAAGCGACGGTCTCCATGGTCAGGGTATCGTAGTTGGTCTTCAGCTGGTTGTAATCATGCAATAGGGTGTCGTTGGTCATGCTGTTACTGGGTGAATGATCTGCAAAGGACAGAAATGGTTATGATAAATATTCATATACTGTACACGTGCATTAACTTGTCAACACCACTTTATTCATCATACTTTGCAGATGCATGCAATAATACCCTAAAAAAAAAACAATGACATTTAGACAATAAAATAAGTCTTGTGAAGTTTTTGGTTAATACCTTGGTGGCTTTCATAGTTGTCACAGCTAGAAAATGTCAGACAACAGACTACCTGCGTGAGTGATGTGGTAGTTTAGTAACATGGAATACTCACAGTGCACGGCCTGGCCTATGTTCCCACCCAGCAGCAGAAGACACAGCATCCCTGAACACACAGCAACAACTCTGGAACGCCTTCTCTCTGTTAGACAAAAACAAGATAAGAGTCAAAAGGTCCTGTTAGCTCAACCCAACCAGACCAAAGTGCTTTGAAATTGCCAGCATTTTCTCTAAAAAAATACTTTTAGACATCAAAGGAATCATTCCTCCCACTGTCCCTATAATCAACCTCTTTATAAACAGATATAGCCTATAAAACAAACAGGCGTTGCTTTTATATTTGATTTGCAGCCGTGACTGCAAACTCAAATCTGTCTCAAGTTGTTATGAAGACACAGCTCAGCCAGTGAGCCAGATTCTCCGACCAATCAGTATCAGCAGTGCATATACCGGTACATCACTTTTAAGGCACCGCTTCGCCTAGTCCAGGCCCACTCTTGAGTGGAGCCGTCTTGGTACCCCGTTAAGTACCACTTTCACACCACTCTACCCAGTTCCTTGTAGTGGAAAACCTGACACAAGTGGGCGGTGTGGTGTGGAGTGGTGTGGAGTTGGGCCTGTGGAAAACCGGCTTATGTCCCTCATGACTATATATCTCCATCCCTCTCTGCCTCTCCTTCTTTGTCAAGTCTAGAACACATCTACACACATCTTTGAGAGACTTGAAAAGTAACTATCCTCTCCTCATTAGCTTCAAAATTGCACTTGTTTTTTGTATTGCTTTTACCCCTTTTTCTCCCTAATTTAATCATTTATGGCAATAGATTTTACTCAACACAGACATTTTTGTGTGGTGGATATACAGTACAGGGGGATATACACTACTTAACAATCCCTCCAAGGGAAAACAGAACACCTAGGGAAAGCAGAGAACACTGGTGGTGGTTGGAGCAAATGAACAGATACCACGTTCACTGGTATTAACAGCAAGAGGAAGTACAATTAATGAGATGAGCTTAAACAGACCACCAGATTGGTCAGCTGCTTGACACGTCACATACTGTACATCGCACACATGTGTGTGTAAACACCTCAAGTGTATCCTCCTGAACTAACACACAGGCTACTTTGAAATATGTGATAATTTGTCTGTGGCT
>NC_137823.1:23529657-23614657 GCF_963921795.1 Nannobrachium achirus | reverse complement strand
TGTGTGTGTGTGTGTGTGTGTGTGTGTGTGTGTGTGTGTGTGTGTGTGTGTGTGTGTGTGTGTGTGTGTGTGTGTGTGTGTGTGTGTGTGTGTGTGTGTGTGTGTGTGTGGTCAACTGGGTGAGTCTGTCTCAGTGCCTTTAACATCTGTGCTCTCATAGTCATAGATATCCATCACTGTCCTCTGTCCTCATGCAGTGTCCCCTTTCTGTCCTCTTCTCGTCGTTGTCGGATGAAAACCTTGTATGTCCAAAACCGTTCTTTTTGCATTTATCATTTAAAAAAATGATTTAAACTAGTGAAAACAGACGATCTACAAGCACACAACGCCTCGCGGTGTGAGGCGTTGTGTGCTTGTAGATCTGCTGTTTTCACTTCTTTTGTGTGACGGCCTTGTATGATGAAGCAGGGCTTTACTTTGCGAAAGAACGTACAAATTTGAAACTTGGAGATTCGAGGTTTCCGCCCGACAACGACGATATGTGTACAAGGATGAGAGAGGCTTGAACAGTAACTATATTGACTACAAATAGTAAACTCTATTGTATATTATCTATTGTATATTATTCTTATGATCTATATCAAAATAACTACATGATTACTACACAGTGAGTGCAGTGACATGGAAGTACTGTGTAAAAGGTTATAGCAGTGGATGAGGCAGCATCACAGGGGCTTTACGTGAACTGTCATAGTTGGGTGACTCCCCCATCAGACACATGCACACATAGGAGCCAACCAGTGCTGGAGCACCTACAAAATAGCTTTCATAGGAGAAACTGAGCTTTTTGTTATGTCTAAATAAGGCTAGCATGTTGTGTTTCCTCCTCCTGACACATAGCAGCTGATTCTCATCGTTTCAGAGACGTCATCTCTCGCTTAAAAACATGTTGCAGCGAGAAGGTTTGAGGATGTGGTTTAAAATGCACGTCACCGACGTCACACTCCAAAATGTGAATATACTAGATTCCTTTAATAGGTTTTTAAATGTTCTACTGTCCTCCAGTGATTCACCCATTTCTTTTTGCTGTGTATAGTAATTAATTGAAGAAAGTATTTTTTGATATTTTTTTTCATTAGCAATGCATATTGTGTGTGTGTGTGTGTGTGTGTGTGTGTGTGTGTGTGTGTGTGTGTGTGTGTGTGTGTGTGTGTGTGTGTGTGTGCGCGTGCGTGCGCGTGTTTATGTGTGCATGTGTGGTTCATATTAGATATTTGTTATAGTAAATATCAGTGTAAAGTTGTTGGCTACAAAATGCTAGTTATGTTATATACTCGACACCAGCATATCTGTTAGAATATGAGGACCAGTGGACCAGATAGATAAAAGTTAACATGGTGTATTTATTAATAAGGCATGAGGCAATGGCATGGCATACAGCATTGATGATGTGGCATGGTAATGGTAGGTGATGGTAAACTGATGATGATTTTAAGCTACGAAATACAAAGGAAACAAACAATCAATAACTAATACACATAACTAAATAAGGAAAACAAACTGAATCATGAAATAGACTGTAACCAAAATACTCACTCAAATAATGCATCACAGGGAAACACAGGAAACACACTCAGGAAACAAACTAAGGAAAACTATAAGGAAAACTATAACTCAGGAAACCAAACTCAGGCAAACCAAACAAAATGAACACATGCTCCTGTCTGACTGCTGTGGAATGGCTGCCTTTTAAAGGGCAGACTGAAATTACATGCAGGTGGTGTTAATTGGCCTCTATCAGGTGAGTTGAGTGAGTCTGTTTGGGCTCCTCCCACCTGGGGCAGAGCAGGAGTAGAGGGGATTTTCTACAGCCGCCCCATCAAATATAGTCATATTTGATAATAAATAAAATCCCTTGTCCCCAGTGTCGGTTCGGGGCTAGCTACACCGTAGCAGGTGGGAAGGGTGAGCGAGTCTGTTGTTTGGCCACTCAGGTGGCTGCAAACACTTGGGCAGGGGGTCTGGAGGGCGACCTGGAGGGTAGAGCCACGATGAGGCCCACCGATGCCGGCGGGGACACTTCGGGTCAATGTCTGGGGGGCGGTGTCGGTTGGGTGCCAGGCCGGGAGCTGGGGGCTGCGACAGAGGTGGTGCAGGGTGCACCTTGGCATGCTGCAGTGATTGTGGTGGTGCAGAGTGGGCTTGGAGAAGAGCTGGTGTCAGGGAGGGTTTGGGAGCCATTCTGGGGACAGAGGGTGCCACCGGGAGAGCTGAGGCTGAAGACGACCCTGGGACTGGAGGCACCACTGGAGGGGATGCATGGGGCGTCTGGGATTGTGGTGCTGGTGCTAGCTGGAGGGGGGGCTCGGGTGCTGGTGCTAGCTGGAGGGGGGGCTCGGGTGCTGGTGCTAGCTGGAGGGGGGGCTCTGGAGGTGGCGCCTGGAGGGGGGGCTCTGGAGGTGGCGGCACCTGGAGGGGGGGCTCTGGAGGTGGCAATGTCTGGGAAGGAAGCCCGGGTGGAAGCAGAGACTGGGAGGGCCCGGGTGCTGAGAGAGTCGACAGCTGGGGAGGAGGCCCGGGTGGAGGCGAAGACTGGGAGGGCCCGGGTGCTGGGGGAGTCGACTGGGGAGGTTCGGGCACTGGCTGGTACTGCTGGGGGGGCAGCTGGTACTGCTGGGGGGGCAGCTGGTAGGGCTGCTGGGGGGCCGGCAGCTGGTAGGGCTGCTGGGGGGCCGGCTGGTAGGAGGGCTGCTGGGGGGCCGGCTGGTAGGAGGGCTGGTAGGAGAGCTGCTGGGGGGCCGGCTGGTAGGAGGGCTGGTAGGAGGGCTGCTGGGGGGCCGGCTGGTAGGAGGGCTGCTGGGGGGCCGGCTGGTAGGAGGGCTGCTGGGGGGCCGGCTGGTAGGAGGGCTGCTGGGGAGCCGGCTGGTAGGAGGGCTGCTGGGGGGCCAGCTGGTAGGAGGGCTGGTAGGAGGGCTGCTGGGGGGCCGGCTGGTAGGAGGGCTGGTAGGAGGGCTGCTGGGGGGCCGGCTGGTAGGAGGGCTGCTGGGGGGCCGGCTGGTAGGAAGGCTGCTGGGGGGCCGGCTGGTAGGAGGGCTGCTGGGGGGCCGGCTGGTAGGGCTGGTGGTAGGTGGGCTGCTGGAAGGTGTTGGGTTGGTAGTAGGTGGGCTGTTGCTGGGAGCTGTACGGCTGCTGGTTGTAGGCTGGCTGCTGGGAGCTGTACTGCTGCTGGTTGTAGGCTGGCTGCTGGGAGCAGTACTGCTGGTTGTAGGCTGGTTGGTTAGCTGGCAGGATAGGAGCTGGACTCTGTGACTGGGGGTAGCCATTAGCTACATTAGCCTGCGCTATATGATAGCTTGGTGCTGGCTGTCCATAAAAGGTTTGTTGGTAGCTCCAGTACTGTTGCCATGCGTTTTGCCTCATGATCTCTATCTGGTCGGTATATAATTGGTCCATATCTGATAGTCAAGTAATTCCGGCTCGAAGGACCATGTAAAGTTGTTGGCTACAAAATGCTAGTTATGTTATATACTCGACACCAGCATATCTGTTAGAATATGAGGACCAGTGGACCAGATAGATAAAAGTTAACATGGTGTATTTATTAATAAGGCATGAGGCAATGGCATGGCATACAGCATTGATGATGTGGCATGGTAATGGTAGGTGATGGTAAACTGATGATGATTTTAAGCTACGAAATACAAAGGAAACAAACAATCAATAACTAATACACATAACTAAATAAGGAAAACAAACTGAATCATGAAATAGACTGTAACCAAAATACTCACTCAAATAATGCATCACAGGGAAACACAGGAAACACACTCAGGAAACAAACTAAGGAAAACTATAAGGAAAACTATAACTCAGGAAACCAAACTCAGGCAAACCAAACAAAATGAACACATGCTCCTGTCTGACTGCTGTGGAATGGCTGCCTTTTAAAGGGCAGACTGAAATTACATGCAGGTGGTGTTAATTGGCCTCTATCAGGTGAGTTGAGTGAGTCTGTTTGGGCTCCTCCCACCTGGGGCAGAGCAGGAGTAGAGGGGATTTTCTACAGCCGCCCCATCAAATATAGTCATATTTGATAATAAATAAAATCCCTTGTCCCCAGTGTCGGTTCGGGGCTAGCTACACCGTAGCAGGTGGGAAGGGTGAGCGAGTCTGTTGTTTGGCCACTCAGGTGGCTGCAAACACTTGGGCAGGGGGTCTGGAGGGCGACCTGGAGGGTAGAGCCACGATGAGGCCCACCGATGCCGGCGGGGACACTTCGGGTCAATGTCTGGGGGGCGGTGTCGGTTGGGTGCCAGGCCGGGAGCTGGGGGCTGCGACAGAGGTGGTGCAGGGTGCACCTTGGCATGCTGCAGTGATTGTGGTGGTGCAGAGTGGGCTTGGAGAAGAGCTGGTGTCAGGGAGGGTTTGGGAGCCATTCTGGGGACAGAGGGTGCCACCGGGAGAGCTGAGGCTGAAGACGACCCTGGGACTGGAGGCACCACTGGAGGGGATGCAGGGGGCGTCTGGGATTGTGGTGCTGGTGCTAGCTGGAGGGGGGGCTCGGGTGCTGGTGCTAGCTGGAGGGGGGGCTCGGGTGCTGGTGCTAGCTGGAGGGGGGGCTCTGGAGGTGGCGCCTGGAGGGGGGGCTCTGGAGGTGGCGGCACCTGGAGGGGGGGCTCTGGAGGTGGCAATGTCTGGGAAGGAAGCCCGGGTGGAAGCAGAGACTGGGAGGGCCCGGGTGCTGAGAGAGTCGACAGCTGGGGAGGAGGCCCGGGTGGAGGCGAAGACTGGGAGGGCCCGGGTGCTGGGGGAGTCGACTGGGGAGGTTCGGGCACTGGCTGGTACTGCTGGGGGGGCAGCTGGTACTGCTGGGGGGGCAGCTGGTAGGGCTGCTGGGGGGCCGGCAGCTGGTAGGGCTGCTGGGGGGCCGGCTGGTAGGAGGGCTGCTGGGGGGCCGGCTGGTAGGAGGGCTGGTAGGAGAGCTGCTGGGGGGCCGGCTGGTAGGAGGGCTGGTAGGAGGGCTGCTGGGGGGCCGGCTGGTAGGAGGGCTGCTGGGGGGCCGGCTGGTAGGAGGGCTGCTGGGGGGCCGGCTGGTAGGAGGGCTGCTGGGGAGCCGGCTGGTAGGAGGGCTGCTGGGGGGCCAGCTGGTAGGAGGGCTGGTAGGAGGGCTGCTGGGGGGCCGGCTGGTAGGAGGGCTGGTAGGAGGGCTGCTGGGGGGCCGGCTGGTAGGAGGGCTGCTGGGGGGCCGGCTGGTAGGAAGGCTGCTGGGGGGCCGGCTGGTAGGAGGGCTGCTGGGGGGCCGGCTGGTAGGGCTGGTGGTAGGTGGGCTGCTGGAAGGTGTTGGGTTGGTAGTAGGTGGGCTGTTGCTGGGAGCTGTACGGCTGCTGGTTGTAGGCTGGCTGCTGGGAGCTGTACTGCTGCTGGTTGTAGGCTGGCTGCTGGGAGCAGTACTGCTGGTTGTAGGCTGGTTGGTTAGCTGGCAGGATAGGAGCTGGACTCTGTGACTGGGGGTAGCCATTAGCTACATTAGCCTGCGCTATATGATTGGTGCTGGCTGTCCATAAAAGGTTTGTTGGTAGCTCCAGTACTGTTGCCATGCGTTTTGCCTCATGATCTCTATCTGGTCGGTATATAATTGGTCCATATCTGATAGTCAAGTAATTCCGGCTCGAAGGACCATGTAAAGTTGTTGGCTACAAAATGCTAGTTATGTTATATACTCGACACCAGCATATCTGTTAGAATATGAGGACCAGTGGACCAGATAGATAAAAGTTAACATGGTGTATTTATTAATAAGGCATGAGGCAATGGCATGGCATACAGCATTGATGATGTGGCATGGTAATGGTAGGTGATGGTAAACTGATGATGATTTTAAGCTACGAAATACAAAGGAAACAAACAATCAATAACTAATACACATAACTAAATAAGGAAAACAAACTGAATCATGAAATAGACTGTAACCAAAATACTCACTCAAATAATGCATCACAGGGAAACACAGGAAACACACTCAGGAAACAAACTAAGGAAAACTATAAGGAAAACTATAACTCAGGAAACCAAACTCAGGCAAACCAAACAAAATGAACACATGCTCCTGTCTGACTGCTGTGGAATGGCTGCCTTTTAAAGGGCAGACTGAAATTACATGCAGGTGGTGTTAATTGGCCTCTATCAGGTGAGTTGAGTGAGTCTGTTTGGGCTCCTCCCACCTGGGGCAGAGCAGGAGTAGAGGGGATTTTCTACAATCAGTATATATCTAATAGGCTACTTATTGCACATGATGACAGTGACAGTCTCTGAACCAGAGTCATCATTAGAGCCTCAACTGGAGTTCTTGAAAAGTCTTGAAAAGTCATACTGGACTTATGTTCTCCCAGTTCAGCCTTTAAATACAAGACATAATTAACGTAGACAACGTCATGCTTCATTTTATGGCCAATGTTGGTGATACTAGCTGTGATAGGGATAAAATAAAAGCTCACAGATGTTCTTATGAAAGTCCACTTTAATATTACACAGCTGTAGGCATAAGTTTCCTAGCGTTGTGCACTTTTATTTATTCATTTACATTATTATTTGGATGATTATTTTGCCAGTTTGGTGATAAAACTGACAACTTACTGAGGCCCATTCCCACTCAAAATTCTTAGGGCTACATGCTATAATGTGTTCACTAACCAAATAAGTATTTAAACACAGCCTGTCTCTCTGGTTTCACAGTAATATGATGTAATGAGAGTGCGTTGTTATATCCCTTCTCCTCCATTGCCCTGTGACCTTTCATACACACAACCCCAAAACATTGTCCTTACATGGTCCAGACAGACAGATGGAGATAGGGCCTCCTGGCAGACACTTACACTTTACTGAGAGCAACTTTCAAGTTAAACATGGTCACTATCGTTTTTTTTAATATATATTTTAAACATGTTTTTTTTTTTTATTATAATATATAAAACGGTTTTGTTTTGAACCTACAGTACAAGGTTTCCACTCGACAGCAACAATATAATGTAATTTGCATTTTGTAACATTACTTGATTGCCAATGCCAGGATCATATTAATAGAGGAGAACTGACAAAACAACATTCGAGTAAGTCATTTAAACTTTGAGAGTTTTTTAGTCTAGAGCTATCGCTCATAAGAATACATCATTAATTACAGTATAGAGTAGTATCAGGTATTTACAGTATTCCATAGGTCAGTAAATGTACATTAACGAATTAAATAATGCTTATTGTCAAGTAAAGTTTTATTAAAAGCTTTCACTGCCCAGTGTACACAATACAATAAAACCCTGGGGTAAAATACAGCTTATACAGCAGTAGCAGCATCATTGCAGTTATTGCCATTATTATACTTAACTACTTTCCATCTCCCATCTCCCATCTCTTTGACAAAAATAGCAGATGTACAAGCTCATCACGTTGTGACACGTTGTGAACTTGTAGATCTGCTAATTTTGACAAATGTTTCCCTATTTTCTCTGAATGTTCACCTAGTATGAAATGCTGAGAATAAGGACACCCTGGTCCATGTGCTTAAAGACAACAGTGTGACAATAATACAAATATAATAAGAATATCAAAACGCCATAATAAGGTAAAAAATCACACCCGTGTGAAGTGGAGCTGTGTGTGTGTGTGTGTGTGTGTGTGTGTGTGTGTGTGTGTGTGTGTGTGTGTGTGTGTGTGTGTGTGTGTGTGTGTGTGTGGATCATGTGTACCGATTTTTGTGACATTTGAAGAAAATATGTAGGAAAAGGAGCAAAAAGTGTGTTTTGGAGAAAATTCAAGATGGCGGAAAATCTATCATGGCGCAAATGGGCGTGGCCTATATGGGGAGATGCGTCATGACCCAAGGAATCCAGGGAAAAAATATTTTAAATTTTCCGACCTACGGTTCAAGAGTTACAGGCCAAAACGTAAAGTGGGGTGTTATGGCGCCACCATGCGGCCAAATGACACAATTATTTTTTATTTAATCCTTGAAATCATTATGAACCTCCTCTCCAAGTCTTGAAACTCTAGCCCCTATGGTTTGCGAGAGACAAATAATTGAATGTGAGTTTTTGCGATTCCCATTATAAGTCAATGGGGAAAATTAATTCACTAATAAATTAATATCAATTAAACTATTGAACCTTTCTCTTAGCAAGTTACTAGCCCACGATTCCCGAGTAAGCCGGTCGATTTGACATATGGCGCGAGTGTGTGGTGGCAAAACTGTGGGACTAGTAGCGTGCCGAAGTTTAGGAAGTTCAGGCTACATACACACACACACACAGACACACACACAGACAGACAGACAGACCCACACAGCCACGTATAGGGAGCCTGTGTTTCACACAGCTCCAATAAAGTTTCCCTAGAACTATAGTGTGTTGCCCTGTTAGGGCAACCACACTAACTAGAAAATGTGCAATTTGGGAAATTGCGAGTGTGCTTGCCTGCCCTGCCGCCCCCTATGGGTCGAACTGGAATTGCTTTTGGGGATTTGTTGTATATCCCACCCGTGACTTGTGGTTAAAATTTGGTGTTGACTGGATGTTTCGTTTCTGATTTATGGCTACTTCTTACAAAACGGGCTCCTCCCGCTAACTTTGGAACCCTGTTACGGAAGAACGGTATGGACTATCGAAATATCCTTTGAATATGTTTATCGCATGAGTCCATAGATCATGTGTACCGATTTTTGTGACATTTGGAGAAAATATGTAGGAAAAGGAGCAAAAAGTGTGTTTTGAAGAAAATTCAAAATGGCGGAAAATCGATCCTGACGCAAATGGGCGTGGCCTATATGGGGAGATGCATCATGACCCAAGGAATCCAGGGAAAAAATAATTTTAATTTTCCGACCTACGGTTCAAGAGTTATAAGCCAAAACGTAAAGTGAGCTGTTATGGCGCCACCATGAGGCCGAATGATGTAATTATTTTTCAGTTAATCCTTGCCTGCATTATGAACCTCCTCTCCAAGTTTTGAAACTGTAGCCCCAATGGTTTGTGAGGGAAAAATAATTCAATGTGAGTTTTTGTGATTCCCATTATAAGTCACTGGGGAAAATTAATTCACTAATAAATGAATATCAATTAAACTATTGAACCTTTCTCTTAGCAAGTTACTAGCCCACGATTCCCGAGTAAGCCGGTCGATTTGACATATGGCGTGAGTGTGTGGTGGCAAAACTGTGGGACTAGTAGCGTGCCGAAGTTTAGGAAGTTCAGGCTACATACGGATGGACAGACACACAGACAGACCCACACAGCCACCTATAGGGAGCTGCACACAGCTCCAAAAAGCAAAGGCAATTGTCTGTCAGAAGTCCATGATTCAGTTACACAGGGTGGTGTTGAATCCTGGGTCTCTGAACTTGGTGATGAGTTTGGAGAGAAAATGATGTTGAGTGATGAAGTGTAGTGGTCACATACTGTACGGTATGTGTTCCACAGTTCCATATTGATGGTGTATCAATAACAGTCTTCTTAAAGCAAAACTAATAACCATGCTGAGCCCTAATAGTTGGTTGTTTATATTAATGTGATTATGGTAGCAGTAAATGTGTACTATTGTACAGTAAAATGTCTGATTGACACAAATAATTATTTAAATAAACAAAGCAGAACGCTAAGCTTCATCTTCAAGCTTCAACATCACTTCTCACAGATATGGTGCCGGTTTCCATCTGAACATCTTTCATTATACCATCCTGTATTCGGGAAGTAGAATGCACAGTTCCTGTCTTCAGCATTAGAAGGAAATCCACGGACCCAGTGCCTGTAGAATAAACAACATCATGTATGTTTAACCACGTCATCCACTCAGTCACTCACATACAGTGTCTTTGATTGATAGATAGAAACACTTGTAAAATGTCTCACTGTGTTGTCACTGCTGTTCCATCCAACCAAGTCCAATTGCCCTCCGTCCTTTTCAGACCAATCCAAGATTGCTGGTTCAACCCTCTGATGAAATCCTGCAGTGTACATGATTGAACCATAATCAATTTTTTAATAGGCTACTGGACATTCAGGACTTCAAATTATGAATCATGAAAACACATGAATCTATGTGTTTAATGGACACACACATAAACACGCACGGACACACACACGCACACACACACACACTAACCTGTTCTTCTTGACTGTCTATGACCACCAGATCTGCTCCTGTCTGCTGACATTGTTTTCTACTTTCCTCCCAGGTTTTCCCTTCAGTAGATTTGTAATAACAGCTGCAACCAAACTTCATCCATTCACTGGGACATGATTTGCCTAAATATCAAAGTGTTTTAATTACACAATTACATTGATAACCAATTCCAACTGTAGAGTAAATATCAATAACAATATGTATTATTAGTATTCCTTCAAAAAGGTTTGTAACCTCACCATTTCCCACTGGGATCAGTTTGGAGCAAAGCTGTTTATTCTCCCGCCTCAGTGTATCGTAGTTGGTTGTCAGCTGGTTCTTGTCCCGCGTCAGGGCCTCGTAGTTGGTTGACAGCGCGCTCTTCTCCCGCCTCAGGGTATCATAGTTGGTTGACAGCTGGTTCTTGTCCCGCATCAAGGTAGTGACATTAGTTGACAGCTGGTTCTTCTCCTGCGTCAGGGTAGCGACGTTGGTTGTCAGCTGTTTTTTCTTTTTCTTCAGCTGGGTATTCTCCAGGGCCAGGGTATTGTAGGTGGTCTTTAGCTTGGTATTCTCCTGGGTCAGATTATCATAGTTGGACTTCAGCTGGTTGTAATCATCCACCAGGGTGCCGTTGGTTATGCTGTTGTTACTGGGTGAATGATCTGCAAATGACAGAAATGTTGACAATAAACAAAATGGTTGTCACTGTCCATGATGAGATCAGGTATCTGTATAGGAAATTGTTTTTGAGAATCATAAAACTGTTATTATTTACGTGCATCGTAACTTGTCAACACCACTTATCATCATACTTTGCATGCAATACACACAAAGAGAATTAGATAAATACAAAATTGAAGGTTTGGGTTAAGGATGTAGTGGCTTTATAGTTGCCACAGCTAGAAAATGTCAGGCAAGATGTGGAAGTATTGTTGTTTTTTTTGTTTTGTTTTTAAGCATTTTTTCTCAGTTTAGTCATTAAGCCAAATGTTTCCTCCCCACACACAATTTTCTGTGTTGTCACTGCTTCTGTATCCTGTTGGCTCACCGACCAGTGAACAGTCCCCACGCGGAAGACGTCGTAGAGCCTAGTTTGTACCACTCTTCCTGCCCAACCCTCCCTGCTGACAGGTGGCGCTTCACTCTGAGGATTACGTGCAGTGACAATTATCACCCTAACCGCCTGGCTTCCCTCAACCAAACACGGACCAATTGTGTTCGTATAGAAGACACTCGACAAAGCCGGGCAGTTGGACAAGCACTTTACCGCTGCGCCACCTGAGTACAATGTGGAAGTAATAAAGTATTATTGTGACATGGAATACTCACAGTGCACGACCAGGCCTATGATCACACCCAGCATCATAAGACACAGCGTCCCCAGACACCCAGCGACAGCTCTGAAACTCATTCTTCCTGTTATAGAGCCCTGACCTGTAACAGAAAGTACAGTGATTGAGAGAGAAAGTGAAACAAGACTAATAAACAAGAATGTAAAAGCCCTGCTAAAATGTAAGATTCTCTAAAAAAACCTTTTCATAGTGAAGGATATGCACTTGTTTTATGTTGCAAGAAATTCTGAATGAAATCCGAATAATCTTTTCCTGAAGGAAAGAGCATGCCAGGTTTTTGTATAATAAATAAATATGTTTACAATTTTAAACAAGGAAATCACCTTGACAACAATTCACAACTTTATGAAACTCACCCTGAGTGTGTCTTCCTGCTGTGTTGTCCCTCGTGTCCTCCTGTGGTCCAGGGACGATGTCGCCCACGCTCTGGTAGATGTCCACCACTCTCTCCTCATACTGTCCTCTGTCCTCCAACTCTACACTGTCCTCAGTGTCCCCCATCTGTCCTCTGTCTCCATCCCTCTTTCTCACCTTCTTTGTAAAATCTGGCTCAGCATAAATATTTGTAGACATCTTAATGTACAGTATGTATGTATGCTATATCAAAAATATTACATGAACTATATAACCATAACTATACTGGTATAACAAAATATGACTATGTCCTTGAGGCTGGTTTCTACAATGCTGCAGCATTAAGGAAGTACAAAACGTAAATTCTCAGACACACAAACTGTGGTTATATTGCATGTGACAGCTCACTACAATGAAAACAAACAACGAGTGCGCGCGCGCGCGCGCACACACACACACACACACACACACACACACACACACACACACACACACACACACACACACACACACACACACACACACACACACACACACACACACACACACTCCCAGATATTGATATTGATGAAACAATTGGCATATATGGGCATAAAACGGACAAGGACATAATTAATTTGCAAGTGTGTGTGCAAATGTGATATGGGCATGTTCGACATCACATTGTCGACTATATATGGGCAAAAAAGGGACATCAAGCCAGAGCGCGATGTCAGAGCGGCAAACCCATTCTGTTAAGAGTGGCTCCCCTGAACAGTGACATCAGAGCATGATGTCAGAGCGACAAACCCTACACAAACCCATAGAACCATAGACGGTAAAAATGTGTACTGAGTCTACTGACTGACTGACTGACTGACTGACTGACTGACTGACTGACTGACAGACACAGACGGAGACAAGCTGCAACCTTTGGTCGCAATCTACTACATAGGTTGTACCAACGGAAGCTAGAAGTGACCACAGATTTCCTGTAGCTTCATAATCTCTCTAACAATAGGGCCTGTACAACACTAACAACTGTCCATCATTAAAAACGACATCAAGAGATTTGTGTGTGTGTGCTTGCATGTGTGTTGATTCTAATTAGTCACTCAATAGCATGCAATGTAATTGTGCAGAGAGTTTCACTGGATTCAGATTTTCAGAGCATTTTTGCCTGTGACCCAAACGAGTGAAAATAGCAGATCTACAAGCTCACAAAGCGTGAGCTTGTAGATCGGCTATTTTCACTACTTCTAAAACATTTGTTTTCTAATTTATGGAATTTCTTCGATTTTTCTTGAAATGACTAAAAAAAATGTTTTTATTTTAATTCATGAACATTTGCTTTTTTAGGAATGTGTATTGAAAATGTTTTGAAATAATAATATTTAAAAAAAACAATTTGTAGGAAACCAAAAATAAAGGGACCCATAAAAAATGTTCCGCGACCCACAAATCGATCCTGACCCAGTGTTTGGGAAACAGTGTGATATAGCATAGTGATGTGACAACATGTAGCGTTTAAAAAAAAAAAGACAAACCGCATCTTTAACATAAGGGGAACAGAAAAAGTGTGTTAGTCCTTGGCCGCTTCAGCTCAACCAACACACTACTATTTGACTGAGGAGATAGCAGCTCTTAAAGTATTTCCAAAACAGTTGTATCAGCCAAGGGCATACCATTGTGATAGACGTTGTCATGGAAAAAGTAATTAAAACTGTCAATAGATATGGTTTGCGGAATATTGTCAAAACACACACAACAATAATTAGATAATGTCATAATGGTGACATGACACCTGAGGCCTTGCTATAGTGGCCTGCTAGTGTAAGTGTCATCAACAAACAGTAGCCTAGGCTATATAGACCGATTTCTCAGAGCGGCAACCATGACTGCGGGCCTGCGGATGTGTGCCGACACGGCAGCGATCTGGACCCTCTGTCTATAACAGAGGGTATGGGGTATAAAGCCCAGTCCGCACCAATATTTCGCAATTCAACGTGCAACCTGTTGTAAGAAATTGCAGCAGTCTGAATTGACACATAGCAGGCAGGCAGAGTTTTAGGATAATGTTGCAAGTTGTTGCAACTTGCAAGTGGTTGCATGTTTTGTGACAAGTTGCATTGTGTGGACTGGGCTTTAGCCTTTCTCGAACAGAGGCGATTCTTGAGACTTTCGGGCCCCCGGGCAAAAAGTCCCCGGGAGTCTTTCTGATTAACTTTAAACGAGCCCTTATGGAGCCCTTAATGCTCCGAGCCCTATTGCCTGCTTTGCTTGTTCATCAAATCAAACAGCACTTAATTGTTTACTTAATTGGATGCTAAGTAGGTTGGTCAAAGTGATTTATTGTCTATTGGTTGAGAACGAGGTGTCTATTCCCTTTTCAATGCATGACTAGAACCCTGGGAGATGGAAGATTTGTGAACACCCTAAGGTGTAGAAACCATTGAACAGCATCCAGACCAACTGCAGTGCACATACAGTATAAACAGAGCTGCTACCTTTAGACACGTTTTAATGTTTGTCTTCCTTCAATGTATACTATTGAAATCGTATTGAGAAAAAAGAAATGCTCATATCTTTTTTTTCTCCAAAAAGCTTCATACACTGTATACTGTACATAACGACAACATGTGACATAGCTCTGTTTACACAATGCTGTACCCCCTCCAACTGTATATATTATGTTCCCCATTTTCAACTATTTTTATTATGTTTTCTCATGCTCCTTGAATTGAATTGATTGCTGAGTTGGAACACCACACCTACCACCCAACCAAAGCCCGACTGAGTAGCCTACCCGGCAGAGACATTAATCTGGACTTAAATAGCGTGTAATACCAGTAAGGCTCCCTAATCGGGAGATAAGCGACCGTAGGTCACTTATCTCCACCAATAGGGCAAAAATGTGTTTTGCCAAAATCTTCCTGATCCATGTTGATGACATGAGTGTAGACATACTGTGTAGTGATTTTCGTGATTTTAGGGCAAAATCTGTAGGAGGAGCAGTGTCCAAAAATCTGTTTTTAAAAATCGGCCTGGAGGTGGCGCTATATGGGACAGATTCATGTTGATGGGATGAGTGTAGACATACTGTGTACCGATTTGCGTGATTTTAGGGCGAAAATTGTAGGAGCAGTGTCCAAAAATGTGTTTTGCAAGAATCGGCCTCATGGTGGCGCTAGAAGAGGGCCATGTGAGAAATGAGGGGTGGGGTCTCCACGCCGGCAAGGCGGACGAATAGGTACCGGCCCCGGCTGTCCCGGTCGCTCCTAGCCGGAGTTACGGCATTTTATGTGAGCTGCAGTGTAGGGGGTCCTCTACTGGGGGCGCCACCACTTTTGCATCCGTTCTGGAGCACCAGGAGTCGGTGGTCCCCGGGAATTCCCCGTGAGCAGCCCCGTTGGGGTGGTCATTTGGTCATGTTTGCGCATTTGGTCATTTTTTACATCTGGGGGTCCCCCAGGGACCTGGGGGTCCCTGGAGCTCCGGGGGTCCTTGGAGGTTGTAGTTTGGCAGCCAAGGAACGTGTGTGCAAAATTTGGCATGGATCGGGGCAACGGTTGCGGAGATATAAGCAGGGAAAAAGTGTGACGTGTGAGGTGTGACAGACAGACTGACAGACAGACGGAGGGACGGACGGAGTTACACTTTGTGGTGGTTTTGATAGTAAAGTGCGACCTACGGTCGCAATAAAGTGACTAAATCCAGTGTATATTCTGTAATAAGAAAATGGACGTGCCATTCACCAAGCAGTGCGTACAGTCTTCATTTGTGCATCACTTGACAATGTGTAGATCAGCTTATTTTGTCAAGAGAGAACCTTACTGATGGATCACTGGACGTTATAAGTAATAGTGTGTATTGAGAATAAGAAGTTAATTTATAAAGTTCAACCTCACGTGGAAAGGCTAAAACAACTTAGAATGGATATTATATAAGCCCTTTCTACTAAGCAATTGCACTCACTCACCTTTGCCGAGAAAAAAAAAATTGATGCTGGAATCCGTCAATAACCGTTCATTTTTATCTGAGCTTTATTGATTAGCCCAGTGTTTCCCGACCTTTATTCTGCCACACTTTTCATGGCCAAAGGGCAAAAGGATCCCAGGGCACACCTAGATATATGTTGTTGTGTGTGGCTATTTTCATCTTTCTTACATTATTTTACAATTTGGCCAATGTTTTACCAGTTTTTATGTGTTGACAATGTTGGGCACATACATATTTTATTTGTTTGGCACTATTGAAATTGATTTAGCATTCTAATGACATACGCAAGCTTTAAGCCCTGGTAAGTCAGCCTTGGAGGTGGCGTAACTCCCGGCGGATCTCCCGCATAAACCACAGACAATAAAACATGAATGAATCTGACCACTTACGTAGAAATAGTCAGAAATGCCGGTACGTTCAAAATATGGGCTTAATTTGGGTGTAAATTGCTTGGTGAAATCGGCCCATTGTCTTTACATGCCTAAGAGAGACAGACAAGGACATACCGGTATGCACTCTACTGGTATGCACTCTAATAGCGCACCTTTCAAGTTAAATGTATTGTATTGTACAACATATATTGTATGTATAGAACTGTATTTCATATACAGTACTGTATCTGTATGTAGGAACATATTCATGCTTTTATTTTAAACATATGTACATACAAGGTACATCGAGCCTTATTAACTGAGAACCAATGTCAATACTATCAACCATCTGTCAATTGCACAGTAATCATGTATCAAAATGAACAAAATCAGGATTTATTTTTAACATACATGTGGAAAATGTTTTACAAATATTTTGAAATAAAATAAAATAAATATATATATATATATAATAATAATGGTTTAATCTAGGAACAATTTCGCAGATCCCCTGCAGTACCTCCGCGGACCCCCTAGGGGTCGCGGACCCCTTGTTGAAGACGCCTGCTCTAGTCTACACCAAATCGCTTTGACAGAAAATAGCAGATCTGCAAGCTCATCACATTGTGAAGCATTGTGAAGTAGATCTGCTACTTTTGATGAATGTTTTGAAAGGCTGAGAATAAAGGACACTGTGGTGAAAGACAACAGTGTGACAATAATACAAACATAATAAGAAGATCAAAACACCAATAAGCAAAAAAGAAAAATCAGTACAAATAGAATATATTGCAAAATAGAATAAAATAAAGTAAAATGTAATTAAATAGTATCTACACAGTCATAGATTGTGACCTGGGGTTTGTCTGTCAGAAGTCCAGGATTCAGTTCCACAGGGTGGTGTTGAAATCCTGGGTCTCTGAACTTGGTGATGAACTTGGAGACAAAGGTATTGAATGATGAACTGTAGTTAATGAACATCATTTTGTCACATACTGTATGTGTTACACAGTTCCACATTGGTGGTGTAATAATAACTGTTCTTAAAGCAAAACTAATAACCATGCTGAGCCCTAATAGTTGGTGTGGTTTATATTAATGTGATTAATATTTATACGGTAAAAATGTTTGAGGTTTTCTGATTTGCACTAATAATAATTATTACTGTTTAACTCAACGAAGCAAAACAACTAAGCTTCATAGTCATCAGTGAAGTTAAGAGAAACATCACTTCTCACAGATATGGTACCGGTTTCCATGTGAACATTTTTCATTATACCATCCTTTATTCGGGTAGTATAATGCACAGTTCCTGTCTTCATCAGGATATTCAATGGCCCAGGCCCTGCAGAGTAAACAACATCATGTATTTTTAACCACATCCACTCAGTCACTCACATACAGTGACTTTATAAGTAGATAGAAAAACGTAAAATGTCTCACTGTGTTGTAAGTGGTGTACCATCCAACCACGTCCATTTGCCCACCGTCCTTTTCAGACCAATCCAAGAAACCTGGTTCGACCATCTGATGAATTCCTGATCATTGTACATGATTGAACCATAATAAATGTTCTTTAATACTGGACATTCAGCACTTAAAATCATGAAACACATAAATCTATGTGTCTAATGGGCAGGCAGGCAGGCAGGCTACGCACACACGCACACCCGCACGCACGCACGCACACACACAAACACTGACCTGTTCTCACACAAACACTGACCTGTTCTTCTTGACTGTCTATGACCACCAGATCTGCTCCTGTCTCCTGACATTGTTTTCTACTCTCCTCCCAGGTTGTCTTTTCAGTAGATATGTTATAACAGCTGCTACCGAAATGTATCCATCCACTGGGACATGATTTGCCTAAATATCAAACAGGTGTTTTAATTACTAATTTTCAATACATTGATAATCAATTCCAACTGTAGAGTAATAATTAACATATCAATAACAATACACATAATGTATTAAAAAGGTTTGTAACCTCACCATTTTCCTCTAGGGTTTGTTTGGTCCCTAGAAAAGAAGCAACAATAATTCAACCAAAAAATAAGTCACAAGAAGTTTTTGCTTAATACATTGGTGGCTTTTATAGTTGTCACAGTTAGAAAATGTCAGACATTCTCCGAGGGCGAGCGTACTGGTCAACGGCATGCTTTCCCCGGAGTTCAGTTTAGGCAGATCGGTCAGGCAGGGAGATCCAATTTCACCCCTAATTTTTAATTTAGCCATAGAGCCTTTGGCGGAGGCGATTAGAAGTCATAATAATATATCAGGAATTCAATTAGGGTCGACCATTCATAAAATATTATTGTATGCCGATGATGTATTATTATTTGTAACCAACCCATCAGAATCGATCCCAGCCATAATGTCAGTTATTAACAATTTTGGAACTTTTTCAGGATATAGGATAAATTATGACAAATCTGTTGCTATGCCACTGGGGGGCAGTGTTACCACACCATGTAGGCCTAACTTCCCATTCTCTTGGTCCCCTTCAGGGTTTACATATTTGGGTATTTGCATCACTCCAAATGTTAAGGAAGTCCTACGTTTAAACTTTTCTAGTGTGCTACAGAATGTCAGAAATGATCTCACAAGATGGTTTGACCTACCGGTTTCATGGATGGGCAGGATAAATCTAATCAAGATGAATGTATTACCTCGGCTTTTGTATCCTATGCAAATGTTACCTCTTTATCTTACCAAGAAAGTAATCAGGGAAATAGAAAGGGACTTTTCTAAATTTATATGGCATGGCAAAAAACCAAGGTTGAGTATGAGGATACTACAACTACCTAAGGATAGGGGAGGTTTGGCACTGCCAAATCTATTATATTATAACTGGGCCTGCCACTGTCGTACTATTCATGAGTGGGTACATGATTTCCTTAATGGTGGGACAGAACCCCTTGAGAGTTGGGAATGTGCCCCATATGTTCTATTAGCAGAACTCACGGATATACAAAAAGTACACTTTAAATCTTCTGATAGCCCAATACTCTCCAATTCGATCAAAATATGGAAGAATATTATTAATGTTACAGATAGGAAGAACACGTCCTCATACTTGACACCACTTATAGGTAATAGACATTTTCTCCCAGGGGTCATGAGTGGAGTTTTCAGATCTTGGTACAATAAGGGTATTAGAGTTATAGGGGATCTGTTTGACAATGGTGTTCTCATGTCATTTGAAATGATTAAGAACTCATTTGGAGTCCCATGGGTGGATCGTTTTGCCTATTTTCAGGTGCGCCATTATATTAATACCGACATTAAATTGCCTAGAGACAAGCCTCTTCGTGGTCCGTTGGAGGAATCTATTATGTTTTATAAGATGAAGAAGGGTCTGATTTCATATTTCTATGATACTTTTTTGAGTTTCAACAAACAAAATATAGATAAGGTAGTGGAGAGATGGGAAAGTGACTTCCAAACAGAGTATGATAAGGAACTGTGGTCTGATTGCATCCAATCTTCTCACTCTACTTTTATAAGCAACAGATTCAAAGAGATGCAGTATAGGATACTCCACAGACAGCACAGAACGCCCCAATTCCTTAACAGAATTGATCCCAGCAGGTCTCCTCTGTGCATTAAATGCAAAACTGGGGTGGGTACCTATATACATTGTTTCTGGGAGTGTCCCAAAATTTCAAGGTTTTGGTCTCGTGTTGCAAGAGAACTGAGTTCAATTATGAAGTTTAAAATATGTAAAGATCCTGGGCAATTTTTATTGGGGCTGCCATCAAATTCTGGGGTTTTAGACCCTAGAAGAGCTAAGTTACTTAACAAGCTGCTTTGTTTGGCTAGAAAATGCATTCTATTCAACTGGATACAGGAGAAACCTCCATCAGTGACTCAATGGTACAGAGAAATATACAGAGTGCTACCAATGGAAAGACTCAGTGCCAAACTAAAAGAGAAGGAAGATGATTTTCTAAATATTTGGCAGCCGCTAATAAACTATTTGCCCAACGATCTAGCTACACTGATTTATAATGGAAGTGACGACCTGGTTTGGAAAGCCCCAGCTGTACTCCTTCAATTTACCTTTTAATTTGCCCCTTGTGTGTGGAGATGATACCACTTTGAATAATTGACTGTGTATGGATAAGTATGGATAACTGTATGGATATTGTATTGTGCTATTCGCCCGCCCGTATTTTTGTTTGTTTGTATTTTTCTTTTTGTTATTGTTTCCGTTTGCTGTCTTTATTTGTTTTATTGCAGTTTGCATATTATGTATATTAATACTTTTCTGTCACTCATTTTCTTGTGTAAACTCAATAAAAAATTTGATTATAAAAAAAAAAAAAAAAAAAAGAAAATGTCAGACAACAGACTCCCTGAGTGAGTGAGTGATGTGGTAGTTTAGTTACATGTAATACTCACAGTACACGGCCTGGCCTATATTCCCACCCATCAGCAGAAGACACAGCATCCCCAGACACACAGCAACAACTCTGTGACACCTTCTCTCTGTTTGACAAAAAGAAGATACAAGCCGTCTTAGTTCAACTCAATCCGACTTTTAAACATCAAAGGAATGACTCCTCTATCTGTCTACTGTTCTCAGTGTCCCTCATCTCTCCTCTGTCTCCTTCTCTCTGTCTCTCCTTCTTTGTCAAGTCTGGAAAAGCATTGATATCTGCACCCATAACGGGGGGCGCTCTGTACTGTATAGGGTTAGTGTCGAAATGGAGACATGTCGGAATGGAGACATGCAACCACACATAACATATTACAAGGATGAGAGACTTGAAAATTAACCATTGACTTGATCTTGAATATTTCTCACCTGTCTTGTGCATGTGTACAGAACATATAGCCTACATCCACAATCACCCACCTACTGTACATGTCCCGTCACTTATTTCCTAACCCTAACCCTAACCCTAACCCTTTGTACACAGGGCTACCCAAACCCATCCTTACCCCGTTCCCCTACCCACTCACCCCTTACTACAACCCCACTCTTCTGTTGGTTCCACCATGACTACAACTGAAATGACATTCCACAAAATATAATGAACCAAACTAAATGTCTGAGCAAATTATAAGTGCACTTTGACCTTTTATACAGCACCCATGATGAGTGCATCAATAGAATAACTTTTGGGCCCATTTGCTCTTGCAATTGAAACTCCCAACCCTAAAACATTTAGAAAAGATAGTTTTCATTTTCTAACAGAACTAAGAGAAGGTGGAGGTTTCCACCTTGACACAAGCTGTTTTTTGCAGCAGTAACTCCAGCAACGAATACTTTGATTTTTACCCATTTTTCTTCCCAACTTAGGTTTATGCCAGTTGATTCCGCCCCACACACATTTCTGTGTGTTGTCACTGCTGTTGTAATGTATTCTTCTGGCTTACCTGCCAGTGAGGAGCCCCCACCGGGAGGACGCGGAGCCATCCCAGCCCGTAGGTGCCATCCCAGCCCGTAGGAGTAAAGCCTACTGTGTAGTGAGAACTATCACCCTCCCCTGCTAGCTACTTAAAATTACTGAGCTCATTCAGATAACTCCACAAAACATTATTTATCAAAGTGTGAATATTATTTTATCTTGCCGTTCAGGCTCTGCTATCCCTACTCAGCGCGCGCGCACACACACACACACACACACACACACACACACACACACACACACACACACACACACACACACACACACACACACACACACACACACACACACACACACACACACACACACTGTATATATGCAGAAACACACAGTGGAAAAAATAAGGAGTGAGATCAGTCAGGAAAGTATTATTTTGTTGGTTTATTCATTTTTAGTAACAGTTATCTTACCAGACTGCAGCATCTTCTGTAGATCATACTCCTCCTTGGTCTGAAGATCATCATAGACTGTATCATAGACCGCATCGTCTTTCTTTTGCAGACGTCCATCTACAGACATTTCTGCATGAATTTTTCTTGCTGCAATGGTGGTCTGATTTTCATAGATAACTTGATCTTCCTCTCTGAGCTCAATGTTTCCATAATGCTCAGCCACAGCCATTTGAACCTTTGTGACTCCAACTTCTTGCAGCTATTTGTACCAGCTCTTCACAACACTTGAATATACTGTATTCTCACCGCCTTAAACCGTACGGTTATATTGCATATGACAACTCACACTCGCACGCACCAATTAAAATAAACCACACACACACACACACACACACACACACACACACACACACACACACACACACACACACACACACACACACACACACACACACACACACACACACACACACACACACACACACACTTCTCCTTTACTAGGCTGTGTGGTTTAACACGTTTTGTCTGAGATGGAATTCTAAATATCAACTAACAGAAGCTAGGAGTGACCACTGTTTTCCTGTAGCTTCGTGAATCATGATCTCTCTAAAAATATACAACTCTAACAACTGTCCATCATTAAACATTACAGAAGAATTCATATTAAAAAGGAGGAGCATGTTTTAATCAAGAGGTTTGTGTGTGTGTGCGACGTGCATGCAAGTGTGCATACGTGCCGTGCACACATACTGTAGATATCAAAGGGGGATTGAGCCCCCGCCCTCTTATCCGTCTGTAAAGGGCCCTCTCCAGACCATGAATGCAGTTTTTACTATGGTGGAAACAAATTAAAATGCCCCCCTTTCCATGCCATACCTGAAGGCAGCATCCAAGGGAATTGCTTGGTCCAAACTCTCCTGAACTTGAATGCAGCATCTTATGTTTGTGTGTGTTGATTCAACTACTACATCAGTCACTCAGCAGCATGCAATGCATGGGTTGTGCAGAGAGTTTCACTGGATGTTTTTTTATATACACGTTCAGATTTTGGAACACACACACACACACACGCACACGCACACACACACGCACACACACATACTATCTCTCTCTCTCTTTCTAATTCCATGTTTCACATTTTTATGTTTTTTTTTCATAATTTAATGGGGGCTTTGGTCAAAGGATCACTTTGACCAAAGACCCGACTGACTCAATTCTATCCCGTCGGTTACTTGACCAGACATTCAAAATGTCAACTTATTAGAGATAATTCTCTAAATAATGACGTATGATGCATTGACGCAATTACTTTCAGAATCGTCAGACTAGAAAATAGGGGTGCGCCCGCTGGCCTACCGGTCCAGGCACATACCTCATAGGCTAAGTGTAGCCTGACAGCATGTCGCTGGTTCGATTCCCGATCCCGACCAACCTTTGCAGCGTGTCACTCCCCCAGGGGCGTCAATTGGGTATGGCAGGGGTATGCAGCTGCCATACCCTGGGTCCAGGGGGGGGGAAATAAAAGTTACTTTTAAATATAAATCTATGAATGTCTCTTTGTCAATCTGTGCTGGTTATTATGTTAAATTACAGTAAAATAACTACAAATGCAAAATGTTACAAAATGGTCACTTTAACAAGGTATTATAATGATATTCTCCACACTTTTATTCTACCCATCTTGACAGAATTCCCAGGTTCCGCAGGTCAGCTGCACAGGTGGGGGGGGGGGGGAATAAAATGTACTTCTTAAAATAAATGTATCATGCCTGTTGCAAGACACTAGTCTTGTTGCCATACCTTAGCTTTTTCTGAACTGACACCACTGCACTCCCCATTTCCTGTCAGTCTGCTGTCCTATCAATAAAGGCATAAAAGCCCCAAAACAAATCTCTTAGGGGTGCCTTGACACATCAACAAGCACAAGACTATAATGTCACTCATAAATCAACATCACCATCTACATTCTAACTGAAACGACATTAGACATGATGACATTTACATAAAAAATAACACCTGTGTGAAATGAATGGTGCTTACTTCACACAGGTTAAGAGGAGTCTGAAATGGAAGGTTGAGCAGTAGCCTTAACAGTTTATTTTGAGGTGTTTGGAGCCTTGTTTTTAAGGCCTTTGTGTCACTTACTGTTCCTGAAGAAATGTGGGCTTGAGTAGTGTGTATAGTAGTAGCTAGTAGTGTGTATGATGATGATGTATAGACCTGCATGATGTCAACTCATTTATTGTCCAATCACAATAATACAGATAGGGACGTACATGCACATGGACATACACACAAAGTCACATATTGGAAAATGTAATATTCCCTCAATTGGAAGAAGCAAAGTGTCGGTCATAGAACATTCGATTTTACATTAGAATATCATCATACATGATAGCCGTCTTCTTTCCTGGATATTTTTGGCCTACCAATGGGCAGCAATATTACTCGTCTGTACAGCAGCACATACAGATACATCTGCACAGGGAAGTGAATGGCCACCACTGACCAAAACAGCTGAAGTTCCCTTCAACTTATTACCAACCAACCCCTGAGTGTTCCCGAGTACAGTGGTGTCCTGTAAGCTCCTGTCTCCCCTAGTACATAGCCTACTCAAGCAGCCTTTTCTTTTTAAAGATTGTAACAGTGACTAAAGACCTACCCTGGTTTACAGGAACAGTGTTCATCATTAATGGTGTTGTCTTGTGGTTGTAGTGCCTGCTTGATGTTGCTGCTTCACTTTTAGTATAATGCACCTGTAGGCTTCATTAAGCGTTTTTTACCTGCTTCTGACTCCTGAGACACTTTGTCAACCTGGACATGTCCTTCAAACACATAATGTTCACCCCTCTGTCTGCTGCTATGAAAGAAAAGCATAATTTTACTCAACAGTTGGATAATATTTTTTCAGGGAGTTCAGCTCATAGTTCAGCTACTACTGACAATGCATGGATAATGATGAGTTTTATGGGTCACAAGTCACAACCATTGCTTTAAAGGTGCATACCGCCACCTACTGGAAAGTCATATGTAGTGTGATATTAGTTCACATCATTAAAGCAGCTATAAATAATACTTAATACAAATTGTTAATGATTTACTTTGCACTACTAATAGTAATAAACGAAGCCAACAATGGAAACAAGCCCTTAGGGCTTTTTTGTCATCCATTTATCACCATTATTGTACCACTGTTAATCATGCATACCAATTCTTCTTTCCCTGAAAAGCACTGTCTTTGGGCTGCATTTCTTCATGAAAGGTGTTATACAAATGAAGTGTATTACTGTACTATGTGTACTATTAAAGTATTAAATCAATCAATCAATATACTCCTATATCCCAGTCTCTTAAATAGCATTGTTTTGTTCAAATTATTTCAGTAAAGAGCAGTATGAGAAGGGGTCGAAGCTGGGATTAATTACAGAGTTGGATTGGTCCAGATCATATGTGTTTTGAGTTGTTTATTTAAAGCAGCACTATGCAGTTCGGGACATCAGTGACCACTTTGGACACAAATAACATGGCAGCTAAAGTCTTTGTTTGACTTCATTACCCAGGAGCCTCTGCAGCCATTGCCGGTCAGGTCTGCTGTGGAAAACACCAGGATGAAACTAATTTTCTCCTCTATCCACCCGTTTCCGCAAACATTTACTGGAGCATTATGTGTAGGACACTTCCGGTAAATAGCAGACATACAAGCTCACGTCGCGTCGCAGATTCAACCGTTGTGAGCTTGAAGATCACACTCGGCTGTGGCGCAGGAAGCTCCGTGCAACTTCTGCACAATGCACGATGGGATGTTGGAAAGTTGTGGATACATAGTAATAGTCAAGCCCCTAGCAGGGACCCCCCTGAGTTTATACATTTATGGTAAGATGTCGATGATTGTTATTGCTTAAACATGTAATGTTATAATTGTGTGGGACATAATATGCTATATGGTTGTTAAACAGTTACATAATGCTGCTTTAAATGTATTAATGTATTGTATTATTTCCCCCTCTCTCCTAGTGTGGTAAGCACCTACAGAGATTTTCAATGTGCACCCCTTGCGCTTTATCACTCACAAGCATTCAGTCATTTGTTCATCAGTACGTTGTTTACACATGCATTACACCCTAAAGGACTACAATGGCAATAAGCCATCAGCTTTATTGTGTTTTACATTTTGATAAAGGTTTATGTATTGTACATGTATACAGTATCTTAATAAAGATGTCAAAGTCTTGCACAATCGCTATTTGTTGTGTAGTAGAGAGAAATAAGGGATCATGTCCAGACTCCTGAGGGAGGGGGTCTGTAAAAAACTTCTTTCCAAAGGGTTTCTAATAGGGCTGTCACAATTATTACATAATGGTCTAATCGCAATTATTTGATATAATCGCAATTATTTTGTCGTTTTCAAACATTTTAAAAGAATAGTGGAAATAGCAGATCTACAAGCTCACAACACGCCGCATCGCAACACGTTGTGAGCTTGTAGATCAGCTATTTCCACTATCAATGTTCTTTTTCAAGTATAAAGTTGTCAAATATGTAAGTCATTTCTTGGTATATTTAGCTTGTGTCATACCTGCCATGTGCAACTTCAAAGCCTACAAGCCAAACAGGAATGTAATTGTCAACGACAGAAACACAATTAAATCGTTAATCGCAATTATTCGAGTGACAATCGTCACGTAAAATGACACAATCGTGACAGCCCTAGTTTCTAAAGCCCCAATCAGAGTGTACTCCGCGCTGATGGTTGGTTTATCACCGTGGTGTAGTCTTTTTAAGTCAGAAAACTACAACATTACATCATTACCCGCACGAACCCCAACACATCTCCTCTGTTTTTCCTATCAGACAATCTCTCCATCACCCCGTTCACTGATTGGTCGACCTGTTTTCAGAGGCACAGAGGCGCGGTGATAGGACTTCACCATGAGTCAGTGACTATGATGGCCATCTCATTTTTAGGTGAAAGCTTATCACCTAAAAGTTGAGGTGATAGCTCTTCACCTCGGACTATGATAAGAGGGCTTAACCATTTCTGCAAATGTGTTTCTTGAACTGCCTCGAGTCCGAGAACCCCCGTCCGCACTGGGCACAGTTATACAGCTTGTCCCCGGTGTGAATCTGCATGTGAGACTTGACGTGAACCATCTGGTTGAAACGCATGCCGCACACCTCGCACTCGTACGGCTTTTCTCCCGTGTGGATGCGCAGGTGTCTGATGAAGTTCGTGTAGAACCGGAACGTCTTGCCGCACTGTTCGCACTTGTGGGGCTTCTCTCCGGAGTGCAACAAGCTGTGGGTCTTCAGCGACTGCTGGGTGATGAAGCTCTTCCCGCACTCGCCGCACACAAAGGGCCGCTCGCCGGTGTGGGTTCTCTGGTGGTACTCGTAGGTGTTTTTGTAGAAGAAAGACTTGCCGCACTCGCCGCAGGTGTACGGCTTCGGGTCCCTGTGGTGCCTCTTCTCGTGCTGTTCCAACACGAAGGCCGTGCGGAAGCCCCGCCGGCATATGTTGCAGCTGTACAGCGTCACGTCTTCGATCGTCCTGTCCGTGCGGTATATCACCCGGCGGTTCCCTCGCTCGCGCGCGTGTCTCCCTCGCTGTCTGTACGGGAACCTTCCCCGCCCGGCGCCACCGACGAGTCCGTCGTCGCCGTCCTCGTGTTGCGACTGCACGTGTTTCTTCAGCGCGCAGTTGTAGAGGAAGGTCTTCCCGCACAGGTCGCACATGAAGGGCTTGGAGGCGCCGTGGACGAGCATGTGGAACTTCAGCTTTTCTCCTTGCCTGAAACCCTCGCCGCAAACCTTGCATTTGTAGGGCTTCTCGCCCGTGTGAAAACGCATGTGCCTCTTTAGGTTGTTTGCGAGGGTGAAGGTGGCTCCACACTCCTCGCAAGTAAACACCTTCCCTGAATGCACTTTCTGATGGTCCTTCAGTGTTTTCTTTGCACGGAAATCCTTACCGCACACGGTGCATTTGTACGGAAACAAGCCGGTATGGATGCTCTTATGGCACTTCAGTGAGAAAGCACGTTTGAAACTCTCTCCGCACTGCATGCATTGATGTGGCTTCTCAGCAGAATGAACACCCTCGTGCAAATTTAAACAGCGTTTCGTTTTGAAGCCCTTTCCGCAGGTTAAGCACTTGAAAGGCCTTGCCTCTGAATGCACGAGCCGATGACTTCTCAAAAGATCTTTGGATTTGAAAACCTTCTCGCAGAGAGGGCACTTGACGGGCTCTTCAGGCTTCTTTTCTTCAAGCTTCTTTTCTTCATGGCGCAACACGTGCCGCTCGAAAGCTTTTGACTTCTTGAAGCGTTTTGGGCACTGTTCGCAGGCAAACCTCTTCTGTTCGTCGTGAATGATCATGTGCTGCTTCAAATAACACTGTCCTTTGAAGCTCTTGTCACAGACCTCACATACGTAACGGTTCGGCTTCTTTGTGGAACTCTGTGCAGTTTGCCTGTCAGTTTCATTGGCTTCTGGCCTGGTGCTTGGGTTGCCCACATCATTGAGGCCTATGGGTGAGAGGAGTAAAAAAAGGATTTATTACCAAAACTGTGAAAATGATTTGTGGTTAACTGAAGTAAGGTTGCAACTATTGACAATGTTTTTCCTTTTTTGTATACCCTTTAAAAAGAAATCCCATGATTTTGTAACCCATTTTTCCCCCAGTGCCAAATGCCAAAACTGTAATCCGGCCAACCTGGGGAGAGCCCCGAACTGAGCTCATGCTTCCTCCAATGCACGAGGAGTGAGCAGATTTTGTAATTTAGGACTTCCTTGAATTCACATCTGAAAAAACCCTGTAACAGCTGTTCTGTTTTTACTTTGATACAGGTCATAGTACTGTAATCTCCATTTCTTTGTTTAATATGAGTTGAAGGCTGGTGGTGTGGTTGGGAGAGGTTGAGCACGCCAACTGCGTCTGTATTAACATGTACAGAGCAACAAATGCAAATCAATTTGTGTCTGCAGTTAGGTATTACACTGTGATTGGGATTTAATTCTGGCAAGGCTTTTATAAAGTGGATGTGTGCTGAGAGTCCCTTAGCGTTTGACCACGACCACACCTGTGTCGTGCAGGGAATGATTATCGTATTCCTCCAGGAAATAAACTAGAACACACCCCTGGGTTTGAGTGGTTGGTGGTACTGTGCGACCTGCTTCTCTGATGACTTTAGCATACACTCACCTCCATTGAGTGAAGGTGATTCGCCGCCAGGTTGTGTCACAGAGTTGGTTTCAGAATTCACCTCAAATCCATCATTGTCTGGGTGGTTCAAAGGAAAAGGTAAAGAAATTGATTACATATCATATCATATGAATATGATAAGAAACACAGGGACAAGAACTGAACATGTGATAGAATATAGTCATCATAATCACACAAGTACATTATTCGAACTTTAGTATGTTACATCCACGCCGCGGTGTAGCAATCAATATGCTTTATGGGAGGATGCCACATGCTTTAACCCATTCAGGCCGGGAACACATGTTGCTGTTTGGGAGGGGCTTACAGTACATGTACAGTATGTAGCAACATATTTGTTTTGTAGGCTAATTTCTGATTTAGCCCTATTCGATAGGTTAGGCCTACAGTAAATGGGTTAAAAAAAGGCCAGATGGCTTGGATGGATCTTGCATCTTGGATGGACTCCAGATGGGATGGATGAATAGATATATACCTTTATGAATGGGCGTGTAAACACTTAAGTTCAATTTGTTGTCTTATTATACAATAGCCAAACTACAAGCTCACAACACGTCACCATGCAATGTGTCGTGAGCTTGTAGATCTGCTATTTTCTAAAAAAGACAAATGTTCTCTTCTGGGGGATTCCTGGCAACTCTTTTCAATGGCAGCCACATACATTTCAATTTGGGGGGGTCCTCAACATGAAAAAGTACACCCTAAGTGGATCTGATCAATTTAGACTGGCATGATTCAGAATTATTACCTCTTTTACTGACTGAAGTCTTGGCTGCAGGATTCACCACTTTCTTCTCTTCTGTGCATGGAAATGAGTGTGGGAGGAAGAGATTTAGATTTAGAATTAGATTTAGATTTACAATTTAGTAGATCTGCTCTTTTTAATAATTTTAAAACTTGAAGTAACTTGAAGTACAGTTTGATGATACCAATACTTTTTACACAAGTATATTTTGAATTCCAGACTTTCACTTAATAATAATACATTAACTCATTTGCCTGATTTACATCTTTGCGTGGCATTACCACTTTAAATCCTAATTTGTAGTATGATGGTGGTGATTATAGATTTATTTAATATACCGGTATATATATATATATATATATATATATATATATATATATATATATATACACATACACAAAGTATATTTTTTATAATCGATTACTAGGCTACTTTCTAAAATGTATCAGTGCTATGTGAGGAAGCTCACCAGTAACACGTCCATTGCGCTTTACCGGAGGTGCCCGTGCTGCTGCAGTGGGCGCGACCTTGGGCAGTGCCGATGCCGTTGGCAGTTGCACCACTGTGGGCAATACTTTGGCATGCAGCGGCAGATTGCCCTGAAGCTTGCCCAGTGGCGTCAGCTGAAAGACCAAGCCGGTGTCTTCGAACAGGACCGGGATGCCTTTGAGCACGTTCTCTCGCCACGTCGTGCCGACCGCCACCTTCTCTGCCTCGTCCTTCAGCCTCGTCCGCAGCGTCTCGTTCTCCCTCAGCAGGGGCGAAGACAGCTGGGTGAAGAGGTTGTCGATCTTTCGCGTCGCCTCGGTCGCCATCGAGCGGATGACGCTGGCATGTTGGACCTGGGAATGGAAAGAGCAAAGAAATGTTTGTTACTTACGAATGGTTTATTCATGTTACATAACATTAACCACACAAACCCTAGCTTACCTATTCCGGGTGTGTCATATTGGCGAACACGGGTGTTCTGATTGGCGTAGAATCTACGCCAATCAGAACACCTGTGTTGGTCCTCATCATGACTGGTGTAGGACTACAAATGCAACCCATGAATAGGAAAAGCAGTCGTAAAACAGAAGATACGAAAATAAAGGAAAAATAAATTAACAGTATTTACAGTATGGGCTTTGTCTTTTGCCAGTTTCAAGTAGCAGCCGCCTGTAAGTGACTTTTCAGAGTTTTTAAATTAAGTTAGGGATTTACATTCCTTTTAAGGAGTAGTTCACCCCCAAAATGACTTTTTTTTTCTATTGATTAGTCACGCCATGGAGACTAGAGTTCAATAATATTTTTAGTTTTTTGTCGCATTCCTAAGACAAAAATGTGATAACAATAAATTTACCCCCATTAGTTCCGGATGGGGACCCGTTTCGAAACCCCATCCGGAATCAATGGGGGTAAATTTACTTGAATCGAATTTTTTTCTTAGGAATGTGACAAAAACCAAAAAAACATTATTGAACTCTACTCTCCATGGCATGAGTAATCAATAGAAAAAAAGTCATTTTGGGGGTGAACTACTCCTTTAAGGCTTTCGATGGGGGCTGTTAAGTATGACATCATTTTGTAGGCAGAAGTGAATTTCTGCCCCCAGTTTCCGTGAATCTTTTTACTATTTTTACTATTTACACATTTTTCTTCTCTTTGTTGTTGAAAGGAAAGTGTTAGAATTATACTTTAGTCGTTATTTTTGTCTCGGATCTGTTGAAATAGCGAGGGACAGAAAATGCTCTGGGGGCAGAATTCTCCTCTGCCTACAAAATGATGTCACGGCTTAAAAGCCCCAACGCATGCAAGTCTGTAACTCTAAGGGGAGACCTTGAAATGTAAAAGTTTGAGAAACACTGTTTAGTCAGTGTATCATGTACACCTTTATACTGACAGTTACAGCATCTTGCAATGCAATGGGCCCATTGCATTGCAAGCTGCTGTAACTGTCAGTATAAAATAAAGGTACATTACCAATACTTTTGTACTTTTACTCAAGTAAATGTTGAATTCCGGACTTGTAACAGAGCATGTCTACATTGCAGTATTGATGCTTTTTACTAAAGTAAAAACATGCGAGTACTTTTCCCATCACTGAATCTCACCTTCCAGTTGTCACCTAGCACCTTACAGCTGTCTTTGCGCTTTACTCCCCGGCAGATCATATCAAGCGAAGCTTCAATAACAACCTCCACAATGGACATCGTTTCCGAATAGAACACTTCGTTCTCTGGCATTCTTTCTGCGTTGCAGTTTTCCTATACAAACATGAAGACACGCAACTAAACTTCTTCATACAAGCTGAAGCATTACGAGTACAACAATAACGTCAGGATCAGTGTTTACAACGGTTGACAACCTATGACCCAGAAGCAGTTCGTTTCATTTCATCGAAGCTTCAGAATGATTGCCATCTGCTGGTGAGATTGATGTAGTGCAGTCCAGATGAGGCAGCCACCTACTGTTTCCCAAACACTGGGTCGGGACCCATTTCTGGGTTGCAGACATATTTTTCTGGGTCCCTTTAGTTTTTAATTATTGTTGTTTCAAAACATTTTCAAAATAAATATTTTTTTCATGATTAAATAAAGCAATGGTTTTTCTAAGTAATTTCATTAATAAAACAAAGAAAATCTAAGACATTCCATAAATTAGAAAACAATTGTTTAAGAAGTAGCCTAATGATAGGCAGCCGATCTACAAGCTCACAATGTGGCGCGAAGTTACTCGCTGTGAGCTTGTAGATCTGCCTTTTTCATTAGTTTGGGAATTGGGTCCTGGGCAAAATTTCATTTCTCTTTTGAAGTTTGGAATACAGTAGTCTATAAGTTTGGTTCGCATTAATAGGACTCTATATATTTATATCTACTCTCTATGTATCTGTAGGCCTACCTGTCACTTCTCTCTTCTCACAGAATGGTCTAATACAAAATAAGACAATAAATAACTTTAATTCTCTGTTAAGTGACAAAACTGATTCTGAAATTCAAAAGGTTAAGATTAACTGGGATGTAATATAGCATTGGTCCTCAAAGTGAGGTACGTACGGGGACCCCCACGGTCCTTGAAGGAGTTCCAGGGGGTCCCCAGCTAAATGATAGTCAGGAACCAAATGGACCCTTATAGCCTATGTAACTCAGAGAATGTACAAACAAATGGCTCCATTTGTAGACTCTTCAGAGTTAAATTAACATTGATTTTACAGAATAAATTGGTTTCTCAGATAATAGAAATGCCATGTCAAGCTGGGGGGTCAAGCTGGGGGTCCTTAAAATTAAAATGCTTGGAAATCACTGCTAAAGCCGTAAAAACCTTCTCTTATGGGAGTCCCTTTCGTATCTTTTCAAATGGGGGTCCGCCGCGGGCTAATAAGGGGGTCCTCGACATGAAAAAGTTTTGAGAAGCACTGATATAGTACCATCTCCAGCCCACTGGGTGGCGCAATCGCACCTTATAATCATTATCACGCAAGTCGGTCGACCGGCTGCACGCTGATTGGTCAGTGGGGTGGAGGCTGCACGCTGATTGGTCGGTTGGGTAGAGGCTGCACGCTGATTGGTCAGTGGGGTGAAAGTTGCACGCTGATTGGTCAGCAATGGGACGGACCCGCACAGTTCAAAAAGTCTGAACCTTCGTCCTCAAACAACAACAGAAGACAAGACGGACACAAACAAACAAAAAACTAAAGCGAGCGGACGTCCATCAAATACAGAAGAAAAACAACTTTAAACTCGGGTTTTTATATTTTATGCATTAGTTTTTCTTCCTGTGAGATGGACATCCCGGCGAGCTTGCAGTAAGTCAGCTTTTCTACGAAAAAACGGAACGTGTATTTAGCTGACGTTAGCTTTAGCTTAGCATACCCCAGGCCGAAGCTCCGATAATGCTGTGCAAGTGTGCAGTGGTGGGAAAAGTACTCAAATGTTTATACTGCAACGTAGACATACTGTTTAAAGTCCGGTGTTCAAAATGTTTACTTGAGTAAAAGTGCATAAGCGTTGGCATCAAAATGTGCTTAAAGTACCAGCAGTACTCATTAATGATTAGCCAGAATGTCCTATTTCATGTTTTTGAATGTAGACTATAAAAAAACTTGAAAAACAAGCACACAATGTGTCGCTATGCAACGCATTGTGAGCTAAAGCTCTTTAAATGGGCGAAATGTACAAAAAAACTCAGTACAGTTAGTACTTTAGTAAATGTACTTAGTTACTTTACTCCACTGTTCGTTACCATAATTAAATTGACACTTACTAGCCTGCGGACCCCCAATTGAAAAATGTATGCCAGGTACGCCAGTAGAGAAGATCTTTATGCCTCTAGCAGTGATTCTAAACCATTTTATGCGGACCACCATTTAATGGCATTTCTATCTCCGGGACCCCAATTTATATTGTAAATATTAATTTAACTCAGTACAAATGGACTCGTCAGGGTCCATTTGGTTCCATTTATATACTTGAGTTACAGACCCATTTAGCTAGGGACCCCCTAGAACTCCCCCAAGAACCCCTGGGCTCCAGACTTAACTTTATTTCACCAACATCCCAGAACCATTCCAAAATACTATTTTAACCCCCAATAGTCACTCACTGGATACCCTGTACTTGTACAAAAAGAGTGTTGACTGTCATAGCTATGAAAGTAAAAGTCGAGATGACAAATGTTAAAATATATAATTTGCGGATGGATAAACAAATTGATTTTGCAACAATAAAAGCCACGAAACTACTGCAAATTAACCTATACTTATCATTTACTCTTTCAGGACCTTTGAAAACAGTTTACATGGCTACACGGGAGACGACCCTCTGGAGGAATGGGACAGGTAAATGTCAGAAATGTTCAAGGATGTTGTTCAACAAAACTGAAGATGACCTCGATATAAGAAAATATATATTTGTTCTAGATTTGCCCAGTATCTTGAGAAGAGACTGCCTGCTGGAGCTGCTCCAGGGATGCAAGTCGTATTTGATAGAATTGTGAAAAGATTTCATGATGATCAGAGATATCCAGACGACATCAGATACATAAACTTCTGCATTAGATTGGTAAGCATGTTTTGAGACATTTCCGAAATGCATTGACACACACATTTGATATATACGTAATTTCATTTTATGATATCGAGCTCTCTGTACCCCCTTTTTTTTTAAATCCAATACATGGATGGTGTGGGTTTGGGTCTTGGAAATGTTTTGCACACATTATTTTTTTCATTATTATATTATTACATTATTCATTTTTATATTTTCTAACGTTCTTGTGTCCAAGTGATAAAAATGCATCTAAAATTATAATGTTTGCTGTTAACGCTGTCCAGTTTAAAGCATGTCTCTGAATTAACTATTCGTCCCTTTTCATGTTTCTATTGCGTGTACTGTAAATTATGTCGCCCCATACTAGCTTCACTATCATTTCGTCTCACAAACTGTGCTTTTTTTTATTTTGAATGTGTTTGGTGCAGGCTGGTTACTATGAGGATCCCACTTCTGTGTTCAGCTACATACACAGTAAGGGTATTGGGACCAGGACAGCAGCCTTCTATATAGCCTGGGCCCAGCAGGAAGAGCAGCAGGGGAAGCATGACCAGGCTGCCTCCGTCTACCAGAGAGCCACGGAGAGCCAGGCACAGCCGGCAGATGCTGTCCTCCACGAATTCAGGTGATTTCCGTTACCCTGCGCCGGCAACTGTCAATTATTTTCCAAGCCATCTACTGAGAAGTGTCTTTTTTTATTTTGTTTGTAGTAATAAAAAAATCAATACATTTATAATTTATGTAATATCAAGGTATTGATAATTGGTTGTCTACTTAAGTGTGTGTATGAACTGTGAAACTGAATGGATGCCACAAAGACTTCTTATAACTTATTTTACTGTTAGTCAAATTCCTAATCAAATGGAGGGGAGCAAAGCTCTGAGCTTTAGCATCTGTGTTGAAGGTGAAGCTGTTTTCATCTCCATCAGTGAATGGTACAATAAAGGCAGGGAGAGATATTGACACCGGTGTTATAACTATTTTCTTAGCATAAGCTATTATTGAGCCTGCCAGTTAAAGGGGCTTTTTTTGTTCTGATTCGCAGGCAATTTAAAAGCCGAACCTCCAGAGGACAACCAGTAGTGTCAGGTGAGACATCTTCTATTATAATACATTTTGTTGGATTGTTTGCATTCTGTGCTGTATATCATGTCGGCTGTCTAATGTGTTCTATAGGTCATGGACGGAATCCTCTTCAGGAATCCCAAGTTCTCAACCAGCCTGTTGCATCAAGCAAGGTTTGTATGTCGTCTGCTGTACATGCACGATATAACATTTTTCGTTTCATCGTCAGGCAACCTTTTATTTTTGGCATGTGAACATATTTGTGTTTCCTATAGCTAGCAACTCTCCAAATAACACATTTGACTCATCACAGGGCTCCAGTGACTGCCTGGTCCCACCACGTCCAGTGAAATCCGTCCAGATGTGAGTTACTTTGTCTTTAGTTTTCTTACTATCTACAGTATGTGAGACTGAGTCTACTATATTCGTTCTCATGTCATCCTGGGCTGTCGACAGTTTCAGTAGCCTATAGTGGTTGTCAAACTTTCTCAACGCCCATAACATAACAAGTGTACAAATGGAATCAAAATGACTTGTAAGGTTCCATTTGTACATGGTCTTACAGGCCTGTAAGGGTTCATTTGAAATCTGTATTTACCGTACTTTCACCAGCACTGAACTGAACATTACACTGTTGAAACTGTCCAGCTGCTTTATTATGCTCCCAGTATTTGAAATGGCCTGCTGAAAGGGCACATCTTTTTCTGTCGTCACTTTATAATAAAATGTTGAATCCTTAGGATATCACGTTCAGAGAACGTGGGCGTCACATCATCTGCGTCGAGCTCAGCTGGGCTGTCGAGGTACGACAAAGACAGCCTGGTTTGTGAAGGCTCCGAGTACTGCTTTGAGGAGGTCAGGGCTGCCAAGTACTTCCAGAAGCTCAAGCAGGAAAAGGAGCAGAGAGAGTTGAGTAAGTGGAGTATTAATAATTGCTGTCGGGCAGAAACCTGTTTCTTCATATTTCAACTTTCTTTCCCCCGTAATTCAATGTCCTATGAATGAATGAATTGTATTTGTATAGCGCTTTTCCACACATGGTTCCAAAGTGCTTTGCAGACATATTAAAAACAAGATCAAACATTAGCAAAAGAACAAATAAAACAAATTTAAAACGCCATTAGGAAAAAACACTTACTGTAACATGTTTTTAAAAGCGATTTTTACGTCATTACTATGTAGACAGTATGGCAAGTACAATTGGGCAAGCTATGCTAAAATGTTGACACGAAAAGCCCTGGGTTTGTCGTTTGGTTTTGTCATGCTTCTGCTAATAGGCGGGTGCAGATATGGTTTGACCCCAAAAAAATTGCAACAAAAGGTTTCTCAATGGTTTATTGTAGTATCAGGTGTACTTAATAAAATATCAAAAGTCTACCAAAGTCTGACCACTAGAAATGCATATTTTCAAGATGGCCGCCGCCAGTTCCTTAAAAGACCATTATTCCTTTATTATTCATCATAGACAAATATTTGTGGTGTCAAACCTCATATTTTGATGATCTAGGAATCCAATTAGCCTATATAAATTATAGTCAAGTGATTACAAGTACAATTATGTTAAAACAGTTGGTTATAATAAGGTTATAAGCATAATATGTTAAATTTGAAGACTTCCGAATGTAATTGGACTATGTGCCATAATGTCCAGTATTGATGATTTCAGTTATAATTAACATTTTGTTAAAGTTTTCAGGAGATTTCTTTTGATACCAATAAGGAATACATTCGTTATTACTGTGAGGTACTGTGAAATTTATAAAAACAGAGCGGCCATGTTATAGTCATTAAATATACACATTTGGGAACAAATTCCTTACCAAGAAATGTCTTCACCATTGTGTTTGATAAGGTCTAGTATCACATAAAAAAATATAATGAAATATAACTCCCCTAGGGGAACCTGTGACAGATGCTGAATGTTGTTGTGTTGCTGCAATCTTATACAGGAAAAATCTAAAGAATTGTAATTCTCACCTCAGTACGTAGCTTGTGATCAGTCAAACTAGAGTTTCTTCATAATTATGAATTCATTAAAAGCATTAGTTTTGCACTGAAACCACTGAGAGTCACACAACTGTTACCTCTGGAGGGTCCCCCCGGAGGGGAGTGGATGCGTGTAGCAGGGATAGAATGCACATTGGGCGGAAAAGGGAGCATGAGGGGTGAATGATGTGACGATCAGTGAGGGGGGCAGTGTGGGAGTGTAGAGGGGATGTGGTGGCTCTCAGGTGGGTACAGGTAGGTTCTGATAGGTGTACAGTAGGTTAAGAGGGGGTCTGGAAGCCTGGGATATCCTGTGATGTCCCCTTACCCGCTTTACATATCTGAAATGCTCCATACTTGAGGACTAAGCTGGGCCATCATGGGCTTGGAGAGGAGGTCAGTGCTGTCACCCTAGGTGTTTACTGGGTCTTGGCAGAGTAGTTGAGTGTGGAATGGATAGGGTTCAGATTGACTTGTCACAAATGTCTTTTCTGGAGCATTTTAGCAGTAAGAGTGCAGATGGGACAGCTCATGACATGCTGTGCTCCAAGTCTTCCCATCTAACCAACTTCAAGGCCAAGGCAAGGCTGTGTCCTTGCTGCTATCTGACAGACAAGCATTGCTTTCTGCATACACCTCAGCTTTTTGAGCGGTGGTCACAACGCTCCTATACGTGGCCGTGTGTGTGGGTCTGTCTGTCTGTCTGCGTGTCTGTCTGTCTGTCTGTAGCCTGCAGTAACCTTTTCTGACCACACATGTTAAGGGAGGGGCGCTGTTGTTCAGGCCAGGCCAGACCAGGCACACACACACACACACACACGCACGCACGCACGCACACACACACAGGGGGGAAGGGGGGGGGGGGGGGGACCACCGCTCAGTTCACACGGATGTGATTTTTAACTGGAGAGTGTAACAGCCAAGTACCCTCTGAGTCACATTGATAGATCACTAATACGCACTATGGGCTCCTGTTAATATTAATGGTCTTAGAAAAATACCAAACAACCAGACACTGACTCTCCTGTGAGCCGGTAATAGGGAAACCCCCGTCAGCCTGACACACAGTCATGCTCCACATGGTGGTTTTACAACCACCAACACTGGGAACTGGCCTTCCTCATTATCCATACCCACCCACAAGGGCCTATCATGGCCCGAAGAGCCACTTGGAACCAGTGGGACTATCAGTAAGCCAGGTGACACCCCTGTCGGCCAAATGCATGATCTTAATTCCAATACCTTACTTGCCTCCTCCTCACTCCATCCTCCAGTGATCCGGTTTGTGTCAAATGCTAATTTGTTTTTGGAGGAGCTGTGAGCCTCCTCCACATAACAACCCAGCTGTCTGACACATCATAACTAATTGTAGTCTCACCAAAGTTACGCTAAGCATGGAGCGTCTCTTAAAGCGAACCCAATTGTGAGGATGGAAGTTTGCGTATTGGCATTTGGCTATTGCACCACTAAGCATAGAGTTATAATAAGAATAGAGAGGACACCGGATCTCCCCGCCCGTCCACTTGTATTGAGTTGCTCACCCAGCGCATGAAGCCAAATTTCAACCCCTTCTTCCGGGTTTGAAACGTGACGTAGGCCTAGTGGGGCCTATGTGACGCGTTGTGCGTCATCGTTTGTGTTCATGGACACGATGTCAATACAAAGAAGCCTAGATGCGCGTTCATGTTTCTGGCCCCAACCGTTAAAAAGCTGCAGTACCTCAAACGGACACCATGTCAATTTGGCTTCAGGCCTCTCCCTGGTGTCTGGGGGCTTGCCACTAAGGCCTAAGAACCACCACCAGGAAATGACACGCCCCATTCTCTCTTACGGCCTATGGGCACTCGTCCTGGGCTTCCAAGTGCCCCACTACATAGCCCAATGGGACATATCTGAGCCAGTTGTTGTTGTTTTTCCACTTCTGACATGGGGGAGGAGAGAACTCATGTAACTGCCCAGTGCCCAGGGAGCTATCAAGATACCCTTACGCCCATACCCACCTGAAGGGCTCCTTATAGGTCCACTAAACTCTTAGACGAGAGCCCGCTTACCTTTTCACCCACCCCGGCCCCATCCCCATACTTTGCACCCTAGGCCTTATTCACCACCTCTGCCTATAGGCACCCAGTAGACAATTACAGTAGGCTCAGACAGCTCTGCACTACCAAACCCCCTCTTTGCACACTCATACTGTTCCTAGAATATACACCTTCCTAATATATCAGAAAGTTGTTTTGAAAATCTATTTAATGTTGTTCATGTATTGCCCCTACAAGATGACACTGTGCTTGTCTGCAAGAAAAAGAAAAATCTAGTATGTACAGTAGGGGTGGAACTATGACATTTCAGCCTTGTTCAAGTGAAACACAAATGTAAAGAAATAATGGTATTTAATACGTATTAAGTTGGCCCTTTCAGTGGGTTTTAATAGAGTTACAGACACACTATTGGATTTCAGAATTATGTAATTGTATTTCTGCAATTTGGACAAGTCCAATGGATTCCTAGGCCACATAAACATAGGGTTTGACACAAAAAATACTTGTCTAGGGTAAATAATGAAGGAGTTAGAGTATTTTAATGAATGTTTATCCATCCTGGACGCCATCTTGAAAATTACACCTTTCCAGTGGTCAGACTTTGGTAGACTTTTAGTATGTTATTAAGGACACCTAATACTACACAAAACAGTTGAAAAACCTTTTGTTGCAATTTTTTTGGGGTTAGGTGCTTTTTTTTCATAACTGCACCCGCCTATAATCTCTGCTGTGTTCTTGCTGGGCAGAGGCGAAACAGAGGCGATTGAGGGAGGAAGAGGAGAGCGTTGCTGATATGAAGAGGATGGTGGACATGTTGGACCAGAACCAGGGGGCCACTGCAGCCAGCCGCCCTGTCAGCCAGCAGGTAAGGCTGTCACGATTATGACTATTAATTGTCCCTCAAATAATTGCGATTAATGATTGTGTTTCTGTCGTTGACAGTTACATTCCTGTTTGGCTTGTAGGCTTTGAAGTTGCACATGGCAGATATGACACATAACCTAAATAATATACAAAGAAATGGCTTGCATATTTACATACATAACTTTATACTTGAACATGTAGATCGGCTATTTCCACTATTTTTGAAAATGTTTGAAAACGACAATGACAAAATAATTGCGACTATATCAAATAATTGCGATTATGTAATAATTGTGACAGCCCCACCAGCAGGTTGGACTACTAGGCCTTCCCAAACCTCTGCAATTGGATCCTTGCATCCTTTGCGATTGGAAGCTACCACTAACCTCTGGTTTAGACGGCGAACTAATTCAAAACGCACGCTAGTTGCTATGCAAAACCCATAATGACCTTTACTTTCAATTAGTTTTACTCTTTGACCTTCAGGTCCCCCAAGGACACTTTACAATTTGGCTTTATGTAGTTTTTGTTTCTGTTTTTATATTATTACAGGGAGCGGTAGGAAGTGTTATCCCTCATCTTGTCCCTCATCTTGTCCAGCCGTCTTCTAGGCTCTCCCGGTCATGGACGAGTCGTGAGCCAGAACCTGCACCGTGGGTGCATTCCAACAGCCTCGCTGATGTCTTTGAATCTAACACATCCCACAGTTCCTCGGTCCAGGCCAGGAGGAGCGTCCATTCATCTGAGGTGCCCCTGCCATCGGTAATGGCTGCCTGAACACTAAGCTGTCGCAATCATGACATTTTATTGATTTATTAATTGCAGCAACGGAAACATTTTGGTCTATTATATATTTTAAATGGGGCATCCAGGACCCCTAGGGGGTCCTCAGAGTTTCTACAGGGGGTCCCCCAAATCTTTGTGTGATATAATCGTTTTTTCCCCCCCCTTTTATATTAACCACTTGAACCCCTATAGCGTCCATATCTGGGGGAAAATAGCAGATCTAAAGCCTCGTGCTGTGAGGTGTGAGCTTGTAGATTGGCTCATTTCAGAAAAGAGAACAGACAAAGTACAGCGTGAAAGGTCAAGTTTATTAAAGTGATAGTTCACCTATTTTTGACATGAAGCTGTGTGAAATACTTGCCATTAAAATAGTGGTTACAAATGTATTAATCCATTACCAGAGTCCCGTGGTCAGAGTTCTGGTCAGTTTTAGATGAATATAAAGTAGTTCCAGTGATTTGGCAGGGGCTCATGGCCCAATCATTAAAAATAGATGAATCCACAAAACTAGCGTCATTTGTATTGTTGACCTATTTCTACCAAATAGACCAACTTTCGTTCAACTTTGACCCCTCTGTCACATGGTACTATTTTTTGTGTCCAGTATCACTACGCCGCTGCAACGTATTTCCCCAAAACAAGGTGCTTTGTAGTCAGCTGATCAGAACGAAACCTCGCTCTATATGGTAGAAATAGGCCAACAATACAAATGACGCTAGTTTTGTGGATTAATCTATTTTCAATGATTGGGCCACCCCAAATGGCCCCCACCCCATTGGAACTACTTAATATTCATCTAAAACTGACCAGAACTCTGACCACAGGACTCTGGTAATCAATTAATACATTAACCACTGTTTTAATGGCAAGTATTTCACACAGCTTTATGTCAAAAATAGGTGAACTATCACTTTAAGTATTGACGGTTCAAGGGGTTAAATATCTGAAAACACAAATGGACATGAATCCAATTACACTGATCGTGCTGTCAAACAATGAAACTTGCCTATGGAATCTCTGAAAAGGTTGTGGGGGTCCCTGCTTCATCTCGCTCTCAACTAAGGGGTCCTTGGCCTGAAAACGTTGAAGACCCCCAATTAAAAAAAAATCTATGAACATGGTAACGATTATTAAAAAATTATTGATTATTTAACCATCGTTACAGGCCTACCAAGCGCCCTCCATCCAGCATCCAGCGCCCCAGGAGCAGCAGTGGAGCTTTCAGAGTTCTCTGACCCCGCACAGGCTTGCCTGTGTCCCGGAAGTCCCATCCCAGGAGGATGGGCCCCAACCTTGTGGATCAGCAAGCAGTCTGTCTGGAGGTCTGCAGCAACATCCCATCCACACTGATCAGTGAGTAGCTCTGCAGCAACATCCCATCCACACTGATCAGTGAGTAGCTCATGCCAAGAGACCTTAATGGACAACTTATGTTTTCATTTACTGCTTTCTACCGTTTAAGCGATCGTAATGATTTTAATTTCAGTAGGTGGGGCGTGGGGGCATGTGTAATAGAGTGACTCAGTCAAAAGTCCACGGGCATATCCCTTTGGATCAATGGTTAAGATATTGGGCGTTCACGTGGGAGACCAGAGTTCGAATCCCAGCTATTACACATGCATACTGTTTTTTTTTTAGACACAAGAAGCACCATAATCTTTCATGGGCAGGTGTGACTTACTGTATGGGGGCTAGTACTAAAGAAATTGCCGGCTTATAATTGTCTAAGGACATATTTACCCACTTGTACATATGCCTCCAACCACTGAAATCAAAATGGCTAAAACAATAGAAAGCAGTTAATGTAGCCTCTTATTTTCCTCTAATTACAATCTAAATTCTAAAATATGAACCCAAAGTTGTCCCAAGTGCTTTTGACAGCATATTCTCTTGACTTGTATGTGTGTGGCTGGCTCCCCCTGGTGGCTTTGCTTCCATTTTTGCCTAAACCTATGTTCCTTATTAAATATTTCCCACTGAAAATTAAAATATTGTAAAACCAAACCTTTCCCACTGAAAATGTTTAAACATTCTATCTGTATCTTCTGTTTCCAGGGAACCATCTGTTGGTGAGATGACAGAGCCAGAGGAGAAGTTGGATGGTAAGTAACTAGTGGCCGACTAATTGCAGTGGACCTAAAAAGAAAATGGAACCCAGGTGTTTAGAAGGCTGAATGTTTTTCTTCTTGGCGTGTCAGTGTCTCAGGGTGGTACTACAGGCAACATGTCTCACATCACTCCCAACACGTCTATGGGCCTTGCACATGCCACACCATCCAGGGTGCTCCCCTCACCTACTGTCAACACCCGCGAAGCTCTGGGTGAGTGCAGAGCAGCACCCTCCTCTCCTTTCCTCTCCTCCAACGTTCAGCAACACAATTGTAAATTGGTGGTTTAAAAGGGTCTCCTCAATCATGTCACCAGTGATGGTCATGAAGAAAACACTATTTTAAAGCGAGTAACAATGTCCCTTGCAAGGTGTTGGACGGTTTCAGTATATTTAAAACTTGTGCATGGATGAAAAGTCTTGACTGAAATTGCTTGTATCCACCCTCCAGATGCCATCATGGATATGTTTCAGGCCCCAACCCTGCTGGAAGACTCTAATACATCACTGCCCCAAGCTGCGATTGGTATGTGCATACATACATATTAAAATGTGTCACCATGACTCTGCCATGACTATAAGGAGTTTCCAACGCCGCTATGCTCCAAACATTGAGTGTGGTGTTGTCTAACTGTTATGTTTTTCCCCCCTCCACCTGTCCCTTGATGTTGTGTTGAAGGTGTGCCATTATCCTGTAAACCCCCCACCAACCCGACGCCATTTACCATCTTCACGGATGAGGATGACCAGGAGAACTGCAGGTAAAAATGCAGACCTTTCAGTTGTTAATCTATAACGCCAGGATTATTGTTATACTGTATTTTTTTGATTAAATCCTTTAAAAAATAATAATAAAATTCCTTTTTCTCAGGGCCGCTACAGCTCCCTCTGTAGCTGAGAAGCCCAGAGCTGCAAGGGCCCTGGCAGTGCTGGATGTGTCTAAATCAGGCAGACCCAGTGTAAGTACTTTATCGTCTCTTTTCGGGCAAATGCCCAAAAGGGGGAAAAAGGGACAGGTTATATTTATTTAACCACTACTTTCACATCTGTTCAAATTAAAAAGTGTGAGCTTGTAGAACAGCTAGACGTTTGGGGCTTTAAAAAGGAAATTGAATCATGGAGATGGAGGTTTTCTGCCCGACAGCAACGATATGAACCTCATAGAGTTCAAGTTCACAGACTAGTGGTGGTGAGAGCACAGTGCTCCATGTTGGATTTAACACGTGTTGTGTACACGTTTGTCAACCCAGGAGACTCCTTCGGAGCTGATTCCAGAGGAGAGCACGATGTGGGGGCCTCGGTACAACGCCCTAAACTCCCTGGCCGCCTGTCCCAACAGCAGCACAGACTTCGCCATGGCTGCGCATTTGGTGTCGACTCCCTTCACAACACACAGAGCCTTCAGAGAGCAGGAACAAGGTAGCCGTCCTCATAATATAGTTGTTTTATTTCAGTGGTTCACCATGTGGGGTCTTGGGATCATCTGGGTTCCTCCAGGGGGTCCCAAATGGACCCTTACAGGGCTGTACCTCGGGAGTGGGGGTCCTTGAAATTAAAAGCTTTGAGAACCTCTGGTTTATTTTATTGCAGTGTTGTGCCTCATCTCCATGTCTCACTATGCTTCTACCATTTCTAGTGTGATTTAAGTTAAATAAAGCTTTGATTCTAGGTCCAGAAGACCGGTGGGGAAGGGGTTTTGGTGACTTGGAGGAAAATCGACTCAGGCCGCCGTCTGCAAAACTCAGGTAATTTGACACTCTGGCGCTTAATTCCTCCACACTGTACGATGGCTTGGTAGACTGTACCGTATATGCGTGCTAATGAAACCTGGGCAATTTAAGCGTTGTGCGAAGCTTGGCCAATGTGCCCCTGGGCATACAACAAACTTTGAACACTCTGTGAAAAGGTGTAGGACAAGCATCGCGTCATGAATAAAGCCAGATGTTGGAGCTTAGCTCCTCCCAGGAGCACCGTTCAAAACAGTTTTGGTGTCATTAGGTTTGAGTCAGTTGCTACAGTTCGGAGGCAGAATCATATCGTTGCTTTTGGGCAGAAACCTTAATCTTCTTTTTTTTCCCCTTTTTTTATGAAAACGGATGCCCAAAACACGGATGACAGGTTCTTTGTTTATTATCAAAAGTTATTACTATTATACTGATCTTCCATCCTCATTCCAGCCCTATTGTAGAGAACGAATCGGATGAGAAGCTGTCTGAAACAGCAGTGGGCCTTTCCAAGCTCCAGGGAACCATAGTGGGAGAAGGCCTCCCGTCGGGCCAGCAGCAGAATTTCACCTCGTCTCTCTCCAACACCGTGACCCAGCCAGCTCCCACTGCCAATGCGCTCTCCTTCAGAGATGTCCCAGAGAGCCCAGCCAAGGCCACGCAGACACCGGGCTGGCAGGTGTACGTCAGCCCCCAGCAGTCTGACAGACAAGGGTCTCCTCTCTGCCCGATGCCCAAAAGTTCAAGGCGGATGTCCAGGTCCCAGCCCTTTACTGTTTGGAATGATTTTGACAGTCCAGAGAAGGCTCAGAAGAACGCGGGTTTACCGAGTGACGATCCCATGAGCCCCGAGTGTGCACCCAAACCCAACTGGCTGTCCGGCATCCCAAGTCCCGAGGTAGTGACTGAGCCGGATCTGGATGCCTTTGAGTCTGAGAGCCCCCAACGGGCTCGACAAGGAGCTGCCTTCCCACAGCAGGGCACTGAAGTACAGATGACGCCAGAGCCCCCACAGTTCTGTGCACCTAAACCCAACTGGCTTTCCCGCATCCCAAGCCCCGAGGTAGTGACGGAGCCAGATCTGGATGCCTTTGAGAGCCCCCAACAGGCTCAAAAAGCGTCTGCCTTCCCACGGCACAATGTCGACGTCCCCATGACTCCAGAGCCCCCACAGTTCTGTGCACCCAAACCCAAAATCCCAAGCCCCGAGGTAGTGACGGAGCCAGATCTGAATGCCTTTGAGAGCCCCCAACGGGTTCAAAAAGCGTCTGCCTTCCCACGGCACAATGTCGATGTCCCCATGACTCCAGAACCCCCACAGTTTTGTAAACCCAACTGGCTGTCTGGAATCCCAAGCCCCGAGGTAGTGACGGAGCCAGATCTGGATGCCTTTGAGAGCCCCCAGCGGGCGCCACAAACGGCCGCCTTCCCGCAGCGGAGTCAAGTCCCCATGACGCCAGAACAACCCAACTTCTGCGCCGATGTCCCCATGAGCCCCATGGAGAGGTCCTGCTTCAAACCTGTGGATGAACCAATGAGTCCAGACCAAGGGCTTAAGTTGAGCTCTGATGCGTCCATGAACATGGCAGTACCAGAGCGCAGTGCAGCAGGGTTGATTTCGGATCCTTGGGACGATGAGCTGATAGCTCATCTGTTGTCCACACTGTCCACTCCACTAACATCTCTCCCACAATGCAACACCTGGCAGTTTAAGGTGCCCAGTATTGCACCCAAGACAAGCATCACCATAGGTATGTGAAACTCACTATTACTCATTAGTCACTATTATTATGTCCATGTTGTGCAGATGTAATGCTCAGTGATTATCCTAGTTAAAGTGCATTTGGTTCTACCCTGTTAAAACGTTGTTGGCTGGTAGACTAATTGACATTTTCAGGCTATCCAGAAGAAATCAATCTTTCCGTCCATATTTAGAAACGAAGGGGATTTGCCCGTTATTGGAACCAAGCCCACGGTTTCCATTCCAACAGGATCATTCCAAAAATGATGGCTATGGCAGGGCAGTTTGACTAACTGTGTCTGACACTGGATTAGTGCAGTACATGAGTGCCCATCTACAAGCTCGCAAGTTCAACGCTTTGTATTGCGAATTGTTGTGAGCTCGTAGATCTGCTATTTTGGAAAGGTTCTCACATGTAGTAATATGTACTTATACTTTGTAGGTATTTTGCTTTTGTATTTTTTTTATGCTAGTCAAATTTGTAACAGTATTTTTATATTCTGGTATTTTTACTTGAGTGAAACATTTGAGTACTTCTTCCACCACTGACAGCTGGGAAGACGATACGGGTTGACGCCGTCCTTGGATCAGGTGCCTTTGCGACGGTCTACCAAGCCATGGAACTCAAGTCGGGCGAGAAAATGGTTCTAAAGGTAAACACGAAATCTCTTGATTCACCAAACTTAACTTTGACCCACTTTAGCCCACTTTTTTTTTTTTTTACAAATCTCTCTCCCAGCTCCCTCCCTCCTGAATGTTTCAAAAACATTGAATGGACGAATTACAAGTTCACAACGCAAGGTGTTGTGAGCTTGTAGATCTGCTATTTCACATGCTATAATCACATGCCAGGTCTGGATAATATGGAACTTCATTTTGTAAATATACCTTCAAGATGGGAACCCCTGTTGAGGCTGTTGTTGCTATGTACTATGTATAGCAATTTTGTATCAAATATTAAGTTTTGCAGAAAACTTGCATCAGGATTTAGAGGCGTTTTTAGAATCTGCCTCAGGTCTAAATGGGTTACTTTTGTTTTGGGAAATTGGTTAGAGTATGCCATTTGAGGTTAGCAGGTGGTTTCATTGAAGAATGCTCAACCTAACATACGTTTGGTAACATAGGTCCAGAAGCCAGCCAATCCGTGGGAGTTTCACATCAACACACTGCTGGATGATCGGCTGGCACCGAATGTGCGGCATCTCTTCAACCGCTTTCACACTGCCCACCTCTTCAGCAATGCAAGCGTGCTGCTTGGAGAGATCCACAGCTGTGGAACTCTGCTGGTGGGTTCACTTTGTTCATCGCTTTTGCAAAATCACCTCTTAAAAAATTTATGAAAATCTGCCTGTCTGTTTATGACCTTGACAATTGGCCCTGATCCAGTCCGTGCTGGCAGGTGTGTGTGCCAGCCAACATAATTGGGACAAAGGAAATAAAATAAATGCAACAAAGTCATGGATCAGTCATTGTGTGACAAAAGCTGACAAAGCTTTTCAATCGTGGGTATTTCTTTTTGCTTTCATCCATTTAACTTGACTGACCCTTTTTGCTTTGTCCCCCAGAATGCGGTCAACTTGTACAGGAGCGTGGGCCTGGGTGACAAGCTGATGCCCCAGCCGCTGGTCATGTACCTCACCGTCTGCATCCTGCACATGGTGGAGCAGCTGCACAGAATCCACATTGTCCATGCCGACATCAAGCCTGACAACTTCCTACTGGGAGAGAGGTGGGTTGGGACCATGTATCAATAGTGTCATCATGTGGGATTTTGGATCTCTTAACCTGTTACAACCAGGAAAGCACCTGTGTTCAATAGAGCAGTGAAGTCTGACGTCATTTACCCATCCTACCTGGTTCACTCCCCCACCCTCCCCCCATTCTGAATTCCCATAGACTTTTTTTCATATCGCGTCATATAAGAACTGTGTTCCAAACATAAACAAATGATCTAAGCGGTTTGACTCATACGGATATGACGAATCAACTGATGGTGAGAAAACGCAATGTTACCGTCGCCGAGTTGGTTACATTTTCTCTGGTTGCATATGGTTACATATGAGTGACTGACTATCATAAACCATACAGAGCCACCTCCCCGACAATATCGTGCAAACCATTTGTTTATTTTAAGATGACCTCCATAGAGAAATTACCTCCGTGAACCGGGGGATGAGCGAGTCACGTCATGACTTCACTGCTCTATTGGGGGCCTCTGTGGCCAAATGCATATCATTTTGGGGGTCCTTGCCACAAATGTTTGAGAACTGATTTATGACATTATTTTGACAACTTGACACAATTGGAGCATATTCAGTACAAACTCTGATACTGACATCAAGACCCCACATTGATTATTTTTTTGTTTGTTTGTTTTTCTTCACAATTAACATTACAAATTTAAAAACTAGATCATTGCAGGGTTCCCACGGTCATGAAATTCCTGGAAATATTTTTTAATTAGATTTTCTTTTTTTTTTCCAGTACTGGAAAAGTTTTGGAATTGATCAAGGGTCCTGGAAGGTCCTGGATAAAATAGCTATGCATTGTCTTTGGTTATTGATAATACCTCTGAAATGACAAATTAAACATTGGCCAAATTGTCAAATATTAGAGGCAGAAATTGTGAAAATAGCCGATCTACATGCTCACAACGTCTCGCAACGCGAGGCGTTGTGAGCATGTAGATCTGCTATTTTCACAACAGAAACGTGTTCTACAAAATTCCTCAACTCTTAGTGCTCGTCAGGGTGCCGGGTCCCCAGTTAAAATATGATTATTTTGGGGGTCACAGCCTGAAAAGGTTGAGAACCACTAGCATATACACTACCTGTCTTTGGGCATCGCGCATAGGAGTAAGCGTCTTGTTATTGAGCTGAATTATTGTTATAGTCCTGGAAACCGGGTTAAATATTCTGGAAATGTTTTTCAAATGAATTGGTAAAGATGTGTGGTAACCCTGTCATTGTCTGTTTTTCGTTATCCTAGGTTTGTGAAGAATACAAACTTCGAGGCGGACAACTTGGACCATGGCCTGTGTCTGATCGACCTCGGGCAGAGTATTGACATGGAACTCTTTCCCCCTGGCACGGCCTTCACTGCCAAGTGCATGACCTCGGGCTTTCAGTGCACGGAGATGCTCAGCGGCAGACCATGGAACTACCAGGTGTGTTCATAACAACAGTGTATTGTAGGGCATTCACGAATAGTGATTTTTAGTATTCGAATTATTCGACCTCAAAGTATTCGAATAGTCGAATATTCGACAGGACTGGCCAAACTGTCAAATATTAAGTAAGCAAGAGGCCAACATTGTGAAAATAGCCGATCTACACGCTCACAACGCCTCGCAACGCTGCTATTTTCACAATATTTATCTGCGGAACCGGGTCATATTAAATGTTATACCTACAATTCCAAGTGCTTGTCAGGGTGGGGGTCCCCAGTTCAAATATGTTTATTTTGGGGGTCACGGCCTAAAAAGGTTTGAGAAGCCCTGGTATAGAGCATTAACAAATTCATCCACCAGGGGCATTGACAACTCATTATTATGACTTCCTCTCTAGCCAAGCTTAATAAACTATATATTTTTTAAAGAGAAAACAATAACAATATTTTTAAAAAATAAGCGAATATTCGACTTTGATGAACAACGTCGAATAGTGACTTTGATATTCGAACAAGATAGATAGATAGATACCTTTATTATCCCAAGGGGGAAAATTTAACAAATACTGCCGTCCCTATTTCGGGCATGTCATTGTATTATTTTCAGCGTTGGTCATCTACGTTCACTTAACCACTGAAACCCTAAAGCAGTGGTTCTCAACCTTTTCAAGGCCGTTACCCCGCACATAATCACATTTTTTCACACCCCACCCCCACCCTGACAAGCACTAAGAGTTGAGGCATTACATTTTGTATAACACAGTTCTATTGTGAAAATGGCAGATCTACATGCTCACAACGCCAGCGTGAGGCGTTGTGAGCAATGAGCATGTAGATCGGCTATTTTCACAATTTGGCCAATGTTTAATTTGTCATTTTAGAGGTATTAAAAAGTCCTTAAATTATAACTTTCCCTCCATACACTATACACAACACAAACTGTGTTGGTTTGTTTACTGTTGAGTGAGAAAACAATGTTGCACATTAAGGTAATCATCTGGGGACCCCAAAAATAATGTGGGGACCCCCCTGGGGGGCACCGACCCACAGGTTGAGAACCACTGCCCTAAAGGACCCTCTGCACGAAGCGATGCATTATGAACTTGTAGATCTGCTATTTTGGTATTTGTCTTACGATGACACGTGTGTGTATAAGATGAGGACACCATTCAAAGTAATGGGTTGACGGAATGGAACGGGGCTGCTGCATTCATTGAGTTTAATGGAGAAGTGGCGCTTGTTCTCTATTCGCTTCCTCAAGCTATATACAGTATATAGGGCCTTGAGAAGTATCCTATGATGGTCTGGTAGACTGAGTATGTTGTGTTCCTGTTTCAGACGGACTACTTTGGCATCGCAGGGACTGTCTACTGCATGCTTTTTGGAACATACATGCAGGTGAAGAACGAGGATGGAGTTTGGAAGACAAACGGAAACTTTAGGAGGTAAATGTGATATTTAACGTTGAATCAAATATTTTTGTGGTGTAGTCAAAGAAACATAACAGTTTTTGATGTGTTCAACAACGCTACGGACTACTGTAAGTTAAACCAAGTTGCAATTCTTTTCATAGACTGTCCCATTGAGTCTTTCATAGACTGCCCCATTGATGAGTCTTAAGTTCAGTAAAATGATACAGTTTTAAACTAGGGTTATTTTTATTTTATTTTTATTTTTCCTGCATTACTTAACTTACAAGAAGTCTACACAGAATTGGAGAATGTAGAAGAATTGTTATTGGTGATATCCGTGGCTCAAATGCCGAATAACTAATGGACGTTGATCTGAAAAGGGTCGAGTTAAATAAAATGACCCCAAAGGAACGAAACGTAATGTTAACCCGTCTCTCTCTGGTCTCCCTCCTACAGGAACCCCCACAGTGAGCTGTGGTGTGACTTCTTCCACACGCTGCTCAACATCCCAGACTGCGGCTCTCTGCCCAGTCTGAGCAGCCTCAGGAGCAGACTGGCCTCCGTCCTGAAGGAGACCTACGCCAACAAACTGCCGGGCTGCGTTCGTCGTCTGACCGTTCTGCTCATGGAGAACCGGCCCGCTAAGAGATAGCTTTAAACTGACGGCTTGTTTTTTTGTATTGTAGTCCAGTGCTTCAAGAACCACTCCATGTACAAATGGTTCCCTTTGTAATTTTAAGAGCTACAGAGGTTGATGCTCTGACCCTGATGGTCCTTGGACCACCTCTTGTTTGCTTTTACTGTTGAACCCGAGTTTACTAACTTTTATTATTTTGCAGTTTGTCACATTTGGATTATTTGAGATGAATGTGACCGTTTTATTTGGTCTGTAAATAAAGATTTTTTTAAGTGTATTTTGGACTCTTTCAATAATTAAAGTGTTCACTCTAATTCGTGGTCTGTTTGATCTGGGGGCCACTAGGGGTCCAAATGGACCTGAGTCCAAACAATGTAGAGTGTAGAGATCAATCGCAGCTGAACCAGCCGACCCGGGGCTAAAAGGATTGTCAGACAGACAGGTCTAACCAATCCAAACGAGAGGCACCCCTATTAATCACGATCAGGCTGTACTTTCTGGACCAATGACAGCGCTTCTCATAATGAAAAGCATAGTTTTGGAGGCAGGCTGTGGCCTCTAGAAGTGTCAGAGACTAGATTTATTTTAGGGAGCATTGAATAGCTGTCTGAATATATGAGCAATCACCAAAGATCTGCTTATGTCAGCAGAACACTACATCTATCTGCTTTAAAGCTGCACTGTACTCTAAAGCAAGGGCCTTCAACAGGAGGTCCGGGACCCCTAGGGAGTCCTCCAAATCTTTGTGTGATAGAAGCTTTTTTTTCCTCCTTTTTTATATATATATGTGTCACGGTTTGTTAGAGAAACAGTACGGTCGAGAAACGGAGCACTCGCCGTGCGGCACGGGGCGGAACAAGCGGTCGCCACAACAACGTCCTCCAGGCGGAGCCGCTCGATTGTCCACGACATTGCAAGCGGCGCGAAGGCCAGCGGACCTTGGTCCTGCTCTTCGCCCCCGAGCGCCGCAGGCGCGAGTGGCCGCGAAGAGCGGGCCAGGGCCGCGCGGCCGGAGTTATGAAGCCGTGGTGAATGCAATCGTTATATTTATGCCCAGGCCGTGGGCAAGCCCACGATAAACGTCCTGTCCAAGTGACTACAATGGATGGAGCTAATGGCTAATGGCTAAACACTGCCGAGCTAGGCTAGTAAATAAAGAAAGAGTCGCAGCGCCTTCACTAGTGACTGGCTGTCGTCGCCATCTGGTGGTGATTGGTGTGTGGTGAACGACAAAACAAGCGCTCTTACAATGAACGTACTGAGTTACCCAAACGTACTGTAACATATATATATATATATATATATATATATTAACCACTTGAACTCTAGTATTATTATTCCGAAAACTTTAGCCAAAAATAGATCTACTAGCTCGCAGCGCGAGCTTGTAGATCAGCTATTTTCAGATCAGCTACAAAGAGGATTGGTGTAGAGGAGAAAAGAGCGGACCAAGTACAGTGTGAAAGCAAAGGTCAAGTTTATTAAGTATTGACGGTTCAAGTTTGACATGAATCCAAAATACACTGTGCTGTCAAACAATGAAACTATATGGAATATATGAACAGGTTTTTCATCTCTCTCAAGTTAACTAAGGGGTCCTTGGCCTGAAAACGTTGAAGACCCCTGCTCTAAAGTTCTGCTGTGCTGACAGTGGCAAGGATTCAAACCCGTTTTGTGCAGAAAAATTGCTCTAGGTAGATATTTGGCGTTTGTGCAGTACCACTTGTCCACCAGTAGTCGTCTTACCAGACCAGAGGATATAAAGAGCAGGGAACCTTAGTTATCACAGGCTACTCTTTTCATAATGACTGGTTATAGTAACATATTTATTCTCTTGGAACGTAACTAATAAAGTTGTCAAATAAAAAAATAAACTCCACTGTGTGTGACGCCTAGAGATTAGTAGGTCTGTCACTCATAATCAGACCTATATTTAGCTTTGCCCGGCTGTAGCGCACTATGGCCAGTGTTGCCATGTGTGTTAATTATAAGCATAAATATTGGAAGTTGTGGGTTGGGGTTTTTGGGGGGCTTGTTTAACTATCGGAAACAACCCCTAAAATAAATAAAATAGCCGATCTCACTATGAGACGCGTTGTGAGCTTGTAGATCTACTTTTTTAAAGTTCATGTATATGAAAATACTACTAAATAGACACTCTAGCTCACAATGCTGAGTCGAGCTGCGAGGCGCTGTGAGCTTGTGTAGATTGGCTATTTTCACACATTTTCTTTGTTATATTATTTGACAAATTAGCCAATGCTTTTTTTTTTTAAATAGTAGGCTATAGTTTGTTGATTACTTTTAATGGTTTTATGTTATTTCTTTTCAATGTAGGCTATTTTATTTTGGGATATTAAAGGGTCTTAAAATAAAAGTGCATAAAAGTTGAAATTAATATTTAAAGTATTCAATCATTCAATAAATCATGAGAACCACTGCCCTTGTCGTTTACTTTAGGCTTGTTTTGAGTGTCTCGCAAAAAAACGTGGCAACAACACTGCCACAGGCACACAGCGCAGTGGCCTCGGCCTCAGCCTGCTCTGCAAGTTATGTCGTTAAACATGTTTCGATGCGTGTTCCGCTTGTCTCGACTTGACAGAACCTCCTTCCCCCGCTGCAGTGCGTTGTACAAGAGAGCAGCAGCAGGCACGGCCAGGCTGCCTGTAGTAGCAGCATTACCACAGCCCGTCATCTCATTTCAACGCACCATGGCAGATAACAAGGGTCTCACTGATGAAGCTGTGGCCGCAGCCTGCAAGGACGGGGACCCAATGACCGCGGTAAGTGACACCAATAAGGAGGTCCGATCGCTGTTGAACCCTGACATCTCAAACTTGGCAAACGCCCAGGCCCAGTCATGCATTCCCTGGTATTGCATTGGAATGCATGACTGTGGATTATGGTGTTGCCTCTCCCATGATCTAGCTACTCAAACTTGAATAGTTCCTCTCCTCTTCACGGCGTAGAGTAGAGACCACGTTGAAAACAAAGATCTAAACTAAAAAACTGTAAACTTTATAGTATTTTTGAACCTCGTGTTGGGTGTGTTATGCACACATTGGCTTAGTGTAGTGATGTGTCGTTCATGAGTGATTCGTTCATAAGATTCGAATCATTAGCATGACTCGTGAACGATTCGTTCAAATCCCTGAAATGGGTCGTTCACACTTTCGTTCACACCCCCGCCCCTCCCCCTAAAAGCCCCGGCCGGCAGACAGGACGCGACGGCGGGCTGTACTCGCGATGTAATAAAAACGCTCCCGCGATTGTGTTTTTCACGGGACAATCACGCTATGAACGAATCATTTGAACGAATCTTTTGAACGGATCTTTACCGTGAACGTGAACGAAATGATCCGATCACTGAAATGAACGGGATTGCCCATCACTAGCTTAGTGGCTTTGTAAGTCAATACTAACCTACAAAACACAGACACCACGCCTTCTCTTGCTATGCCTCTTGTTATCGTCCACTTCATCTCGTGTATTCAGTCAATTCAACCATGTTCGGTGGGGGAGGCTCTCTCCATTCCGACATGCCGCCATTTGACATGTATACATAGGCCTAATAATCATACACAGGCACAGCTGAGAGTAATAATATTGTTTATTCAGAATCTCTATTAGCTGCTATGCATGGCAACATCCACTCTTCTGAGCTCCTCAACCTTAAAACGAATACAAAATAACAAAACATATTAACTTCTATCATCAATACAAATACATCCCTGATGGCTGCCTGGTCTGTCATTTCTAGTCAAAGTCTACCCTCTAGTGGCTATTAAGAGAATAACCGTCAACCTAGAGTTTGATTGATTGAAGACTATTAGAAGTTTGCATAGGAAAAGGTACAGTTTCAATCATGACGGAACAGTTCACTGGTACAAGGTCTACTAAAAGGAGATCCTAGAAAAGACTACGCTTATTTCCACAACCGTTTAAGTATCTCATATAACATTGAATGACAGACGAATAGAACACAGTACTATGCAGTAGATATATAAATAAAATAAAATGAAAGAACAAAAAAAAGTCTAAACAAACAGTAAGTATATACAAAGAAGGGGCAGGGGAGGGTAGGGCTGGGCTAGGTTTTTTTTTTTTACCAGTTGCGAACGGCTGCTGCCTGTAAGTGGTTTTTCAGGGCAATTTTAAAGGATGCTAGGGATCCACACTCCTTTATGGCCTTCGGTAAGGCTTTCCATATTTTGGTGGTATAGCAGAAGAACAAGTTTGACCCTTTGTTGGTTTTGACTCTGGGTTGAAAGTGATCTGTGGCACTGCCTCTGGTGTTGTAATTACGGTAAGCAAGGGGGAAATTCAGTCGGCACAGCAGTTGAGGTTACAAGTTACAGGGTAGTATGAAAAAGAAACAAAGTACTGTTGTGTACAGCAAAAAAACAAATAAGGAAGAGAATCAACAATACAGAGCTAAAGTAAAACGCAAACTAACTAGTAAGATGCCCATACATGGAGATCCCTGTCTGAACCAGCCACACAGATAATGGCTGTCTACCTTCATATAGGCCTATGGGCATTCCCATATGAAGTCCTTTTAGATATGGGCTTAATATTGATGACATCAGGGATCTCCATTAACTCCATATATGGGCATGAAAGGGATTCTGTTAGAGTGGGTCCCATGACATCACTGTGACACAGTGATGTCATAGCGGCAAACCCATAGACTGTAAAAAGGTGTACACGTCCAGACTCCAGACAGACAGACAGAGTCAGCATGTGCCGTTTCACATACTAAACTGCGAGTTCTCAAATTCTGCCTGAACCCGACATTTTCGGGCCTAAAATGTACGCTTTTTATTATTTATATTACTTTTACTCTGAAGTTCTCATCTACCCGACCGACCAACTTTTTCAAGCTGGGTAGGGCCTAAAATGTATGCTAATTAGTCGGGCTGGACCAGGCCTTTGGCCGGCCCAGTTAGGGCTCAGTAGGGCCGGGCCATAATTTTCGGGCCCGTTGAGAACTCTTATCGTCAACCACTATAATTCCTGAGTAAACTTGCACAAATTGGAGTCATGTTTTAAAAATGTAAACTCTAAAAATAGCCTCAAATGATGTTATTACCATAAGCTTTGTTTACCTGCCAATATGGCTGCTGTGGAAAGGAAACAGATAATGGTATCTTGATGTTACACCAGGGACCCCATTAAGAGATGATCTTAGATGTTAGATATTAGTACAACTGTCTAATGGTGTAGGTGGGGAGACAGCAACCAATGACTCGAACAGTCATTCTTATACAGTACATTCTCTCGTTGGATTGCCTTCTAGCTGGTGAACTTGAAACATTTTCAATCAAAATAGCAAAAAATACACCAGGCGCGCCTAAATTGGTGAAGCATGGCAACGGGCAATAGTAGAATGGGGGAGCCTTGGCTCCATTAATTAGGCGCCGGTGTTACACACGTGTGTTGTGCGCTTGTAGATAGACTATTCTTGCTATTAAGTGGTTGAACTGTTCCTCACTTTGCTGAGGGTCCCCGGACCCCACTATAGAGAAGCACTGTTTTATGTAAATAATTCTCCCATTCTTTTTTTGCAGGATTACATGATGCAGCAGACGATGCTAAGAGTGAAAGACCCCGTTAAATCTCTAGATTTCTACACACGCATCTTGGGCATGACGTGAGTGTGAATTGTGACAGGCACAATTATGTAATATTAATTATGAATGTAATCTTATGTAATATTATACCAGTAAGACTCCCTAATCGGGAGATAAGCGACCGTTGGTCGCTTATCTCCTGTCACACTGCTGACATCAGTATGACATCACACCGTACACAAATGACCCTTATATAAGACCGGCATTATCTACCGACAGATTAGTAACAAGATGTCAAAATCATTGAAGGTTTACCCTACTAACCAACTGTTTACCATAGCAACCATGTTTTTTACCTTAGCAACCAACTGTTTACCCTAGCAACCAACTGTTTACCACAGCAACCATGTTTTTTTTACCCTAGCAACCAACTGTTTACCCTAGCAACCAATTGTTTACCATAGCAACCATGTTTTCTTACCCTAGCAACCAACTGTTTACCCTAGCAACCAACTGTTTACCATAGCAACCATGTTTTTTACAGGGCCTGGGATTGATGATATCAGAAATCTCCATATATGGGCATGAAAGGGATTTTGTTTCTGGAAATATGTCTGTGGGGTGCCACATTTGGAATAAACACATCACACATCTGGATATCCATACAGCCCATCTAGTTTGCCTGTGTCCATTTATGCCCATATATCTGATGACATTGGGACAATGATCTCCATATATGGGCATAAAACTTATGTTAATTAGTAAAGCCTGGGGATCTCCATATATGGGCATGAGGGGTACCCTAAAAGGGCATCATCTGGGAATAGCAAATATAGTTATCCTAGAAAGTGAAAATCTTACATCAAAGGCCATAACTACCTACCTACCACCATACTGCATTCCTCATTAAACTACCTACCAGTAAGATGCCTAAGGGAGAAAAGCAAAGGGCGAGGTTGCACCATTTCTTGGTCTTCTGGCCAGTGATGTATATCGGACCATTTAACCATATATGGAGACATCTGGTACCCATAGATATTCACAGATATGGGCTTAATATTGATGACATAAGGGATCTCCATATATGGGCGTAAAAGGGATTTGGTTCCCCTGGCATCACAGGGATCTCCATATATGGGCATAAAATGGATTTGGTTACCCTGGCAACACGGGGATCTCCATATCTCCATATATGGGCATAAAAGGGATTTGGTTCCCCTGGCAACACAGGGATCTCCATATATGGGCATAAAAGGGATTTGGTTCCCCTGACATTACAGTGATGTCAGTGGCTGGTTCTACAGAGGGGATCTCCATTTATGGGCATAAAAGGGAATGTATGTATGATGATGTCAGATATTATAGACGTCATAGGACTTTCACATAACGAATAACTGAGTAAGCATGTAAACCCGTAAAATCTATATTTGGGCATGGCTGATTTATGACCTCATCATGATGACACGAGCAAACACAGCTGAATTGTATAAATGATCAGTGCAGAAACCAACAGAAGTATTTGACCAAGACTCTTGATCTTCAAGAACCCTGAGAACCTGTATTGTTTGGTATTTTACCATTTTTGGTGTTTGAAATGTTGAACTGGACTTTACATCGTGAAAGTGGATTCAATATATTGAGACTAGGGTAAAAAAATGGTTGCTATGGTAAACAGTTGGTTGCTAGGGTAAAAAAACATGGTTGCTATGGTAAACAGTTGGTTGCTAGGGTAAACAGTTGGCTGCTAGGGTAAAACCATGGTTGCTAAGGTGGTTGCTAACGTACACTAACAGACCAGCAACAACAGACTGTTGCCACAGCAACGTACACAAAGGTCTGTGTACACATGTGGTGTGATTGCGACCGTCAGGGAGCAGTTTACTATGAAAACCTCCACCGGCCGTCCGTCGGTCGGTCACACGTCACACGTCACACCTTTGCCCTGCTCATATCTCCGCATCAGTATATAGGGCTTGTTTGTTTATTGTATGACATCACGCCACATCATCAGCTGTGGACTCTGTGATGTCATCGTATCGCATCAGTATATAGGGCTTGTTTGTTTATTGTATGACATCACGCCACATCATCAGCTGTGGACTCTGTGATGTCATCGTATCTCCATATATGGCCATCTCCGTATATGGAGATATAAGTCGTCCATGCCCAAGTATGGGCTGGTGAGGTCAGACTTTGTGTGATGCGTAGGTTATCTCCATATATGGAGATTCAACATTCCAGGCAATGCTCTCTTCCCTGGTGAGAATTGCCCCTTTATATAGGGCTTGTTTGTGTATTGTATGACATCACGCCACATCATCAGCTGTGGACTCTGTGATGTCATCGTACCTCCATATATGGCCATCTCCGTATATGGAGATATAAGTCGTCCATGCCCAAGTATGGGCTGGTGAGGTCAGACTTTGTGTGATGCGTAGGTTATCTCCATATATGGAGATTCAACATTCCAGGTGTAACTATGGCTACCCGTATGACGTGAGAGGTGGAGGTTGTGATATTTGTGGAGATAAACGGTCGCTTATCTCCCGATTAGGGAGTCTTACTGGTGTCATACTGATGCGGAGATATGAGCAGGGCAAAGGTGTGACGTGTGACCGACCGACCGACCGACCGACGGACGGCCGGTGGAGGTTTTGATACTAAACTGCGACCTACGGCCGCAATAATAATTGTGACAGGCCTAATCGTGATATTTGATTTAGTCCATATTGCCCAGTCCTATTAGCAATATAGTAACCAAGTCACTGGTTATACAGTAAATAATGTTGTGTTTGACCACAGGCTGCTGCAGAAAATAGATTTTACGTCGATGCGGTTCTCCCTCTACTTCCTGGGGTACGAGGACAAGTCGGAGATCCCTGTGGACGTAAAGGACAGGACGGCCTGGACGTTCTCTCGGCGGGCCACCATAGAACTCACACAGTAAGCACAGCCCGGCGTTCTAGTCACAGGGCCGGTAGAGAAATGAAAGTGAAATGCACCCGGGGCAGCCTTGGAATTACGTCAAGGCCACTTGGCCTTTGTCCATTTTTCACAATGGCCAATTGCCAGAGCAGGAAGACCATGAAATAAAACAAGTACGATTTGAGTCCTTTGAAAGAATTAATTGAATGTAATCAATGTATGTTAACACACACGCTTCCCTTTAAAAATGCCCACTTTCAGGCTGAACTGCCCCCTTCTCCATATACTGCCATGTAATCCATCGTGCACAGATCATGCACCATTCACAGCTTTCAAACAAAAAAATATGCTTGGAAATCCGTTCAGGCATTCATGAGATAGCAGCCATTATGTTTTCTTCAAATGTAAACAAACATGGCTGCCATGTTTGAAAGATGGGGTTGGTCTGGGGGTCAAAAATGCAATTTCGCAATCGCGATCATGCCTAGTAGATAGTAGGAAGTAAAAAGCAGTGATGGAGCAGTCAATGAGTTAATATGTAGACTATCTGCAGTGACAAAAAATGTCCTGCACTGCGCTAATCAAAGTTACTGGATTGGTTTAAAGATGGGGACTTAAGGGAGAGTTAAGAATTCTCTACAAAAGACACTGGAAATAAAAAGACTGGTGTCTACATATTTACAAAAAAGAGACAGAGGAGAAAGTGGTACAGTCAGTCAACTGGGGCATTAAGGCCAATGTGGCCTCGGGGCATACCATTTTTTTGAGGGGCACAATGCCAAACTGAGGGGCAACGACAGCCATGCCCTTCGTGGCCTCCCTGAAATTCCTGCCCTGACCCTGGCTGATACTATCATGGTTTGAAGCGTACAGTCCATTTGCAGTCCATTTCAACTGGATCTACTGTATTCTAGACACAATCTAGTCTGCGCTAATGGACACATTACTGTGGACACCGTCAATAAACATGATTTCTGTTTGTTTGTTTGTTTCAGTAACTGGGGTTCAGAGGCAGATGAAAGTCTGTCTTACCACAATGGCAACTCAGAGCCAAGAGGATTTGGTAAGATATCTCTTTATTATTTTCTTTTTGTTTTCCTTCTTTAATGAACTTCAGAAGAGATATCTTTGGGCAGAGAATTGCCGTTGGGAGTACTATGTTACCAGAAGCTACTCCTCTAGTGTTGTAACCATGTTCTGATGACATAATACTGTTGAGCCAAGCTGGACTGGTTATGCAGTCCCCATTATCATAGACATAGTACTTGGAGAGTAGTCTATGATGTCAGTACTATGATGTCTTATTGATGACATTAGGGATCTCCATATTCTATGTGTGACACAGACAGACAGAAAGAAATAGAGATTTGTGGATTAAAGGATAGATTTCTGGGCAACCACCGACCGACTTCCCACTATGGATGTTACAGCAGGTCCTCTGCATACACGTGTCATGTGTATCTGAAGTTGATTGGCCAGACGGTTCTCAAGATATTTGGAGTCGACACAGACACACAGACAGATACAGAGTTTATGTGCATATAATAGATATAGAGTAATACTGTATGTATAGTACCAGTAAGACTCCCTAAACGGAAGGCAATCGAAGGCAATCGTAGTCAATCAAGAGGGAATATTGGAAATTGGATAGATCCATGTTGATGACATGACTTTAGAGATACTGTGTACCGCTTTGCGTGATTTTAGGCCAAAATCTGTAGGAGCAGTGTTCAAATTTGTTTTGCAAAAATAGGCAAATGATGGTGGCGCTAGAAAAGGGGCGCTAGAAAAGGGGCATGTGAGAAATCAGGGGCAGAGGTTGTGATTTGCCATCCAAGTTGCATAATTTTAGGCCAAAATCATGGATAGGGGCAAGAGATAATAGTAGGGCAAATGTGTGACATTACTTGACGGACAGTTTTGATAGAAACTGCGACCTGGCGGTCGCAATTATACATACTATTATTGTACACACTGTCATTTTAACATGCCAAGTGTCACAAAATTGTTAAAATGTAAAGCCCGGTCCACACCAATGATTCACAATGCAGCAAGTTGCAACTTGCTGCATTGTGAGAAGTTTTGGGATTCTGTTGCAAGTGGTTGCAGTTGCAACTTGTTGCATTGCAAATCATTGGCGTGTACTGGGTTTAAGAGATGGGCCCTCCACCCCATGTCACCATCTCTGATTCATTCTTTTGTGATTTTTTCTCTTCATTCTTTTAGTGCTAGCATGAATGCCTTGAACATAACTGAACTGTACTTGCACAGAGAAACAATCTGACGTGTGCAACAATAAACAGACTTGTTGTCTTCAGGCGGCCTAACTCTGACTTACTCTCTTCCTTGTTTTGAAAGGTCATATTGGCATAGCTGTCCCTGACGTTTACGCCGCCTGCAAATTATTTGAAGAACAAGGAGTGACGTTTGTCAAGAAACCTGATGATGGTTGGTATTTCACTTTATATACTGTATATTACATTGAATCATACATTAGGGGCTGTGTCCACTGTCCACAGACAATGCTATTTGAACTGAGTGTGTACCTTATATCATGTCCATAGCGCTCACACACAGCTTGATGCCCGCACTGTTTGAACCGATCACCCATTTAGGCTCAAACATCCTGTCACCTGCGATAGAAGCACAAATAGCTTAACTGAAACAACGTAAACATTATCAGGTTGTCACACACAAGCAGGAGGATCAAATGACAGGCACTCCTTTCCAAAAGTTGGAAACTTTGCCGGCTTTAAGTGCCCAGGGCACCGGACCAAAAAACGATGTCGGGTGTCGGGAACGCTGAAGTGTGATGGTCATCGTTGGGAAGAGTGCCGGGAAGAGCGCTGGGAAGATCACACCAGCATGTCTTACTTTACATGGTAGACTGACGCTGCCAACTCAAAGGACGTTCCATGTAGACACGACCCCTAATAGAGACCGAAAGAAACAGATAAACATGTTGGATATTGATACGAGATATAAAAACGTATTGGTATTAACTATTGGCAACGCAATGGTACTCTGTTGTGTTCTGTTCTGATGGCCTAAAACGTATTTTTGTTTGGGTTCCTTCAGGCGTTTTAGCAGCAAAAAAAGAGAAAAAAGCAAGAGCAAAACAAAAGTCAGCAGGCTAATACTAATAAGCTAATACAATTGGTCAGCGTATGTATAACTATACAGGTTATAATTTCCAGAAAAGTAACTCATACATAGTATCTACCCGACAATGATGATATTGTTTCCGCTGTACAGGTTCAAATGGAATACCATAAGGGCCAGTTAAAGCCTCACTATGTAACAGTTTTTTGAATGAGTAAATTGTAATTTACAAATTCAGGATACAAGAGTGAAGTTACATAGTGCTGCTTTAATTAAGTTAGACCAGGGCTCATGTATTTGCTGGTAGGAATTTAACTTTCCCAATGTATGTATGAATGAATGGACAACTGTAAAGCGCTTTGAGTTTGCAACTTGCTTAGAAAAGCACTATAAAAATGCCATTCATTGTTATCATAGCGCAGACAACAATCTTTTAAAAATGGAAAGTAAGTCATATTTACTCTCAAATGTGTATGCTTTGGTTTATTTTTTAAACAGAAATGCCTGGAGTTGTACATACTATGTATATAGTTATCCACCAGCAGGTGGAGCTCTAAGTCAACCAAAGATTAGACACTGCTAAAGCAAGCCTGTGTGACTTCTGTGCTCTTGTGTGATTAGATTACTCAAACGGTGTCTTTCTCTTCTCTCCACACAGGTAAGATGACGGGACTGGCCTTCATACAGGACCCTGATGGCTACTGGATAGAGATTCTGAGTCCAAACAACATGGTCTCCATAACGTCATAGATATGTGGACATAGTTCTAACTCATTGGTGATGGGATATACAGTATGCAGGGAATAAAGCGAGAACAAACAAACAAACAAAAGAACTCTCACGACTGAAAGGTTTTGTTAGGTCAAGTACCAATCTGAAGATTGTGTGAAAGGAGCGGCCCACGCCACGCTCTGTTGAAACCCGGGTTACACTTGTAATACTTACACTCAGAGTTTACATTTAACACTTGAGGATTTTTTAGTACTTTGGGATCAGAACAGAAAGAAGAGAACTTGGTTGTGAATTTACATGCCACATTTGAAAAGGATCTTTTCACAAAACCCTCTTACTCTTACACACAGGTGCAGCGACACCTACTGTGTAGTCTCACGAACTGGAGCGCAGAAGCTCTGAAAATACTATAAATAATACAAATGAAGAACAGACGACAGCTTCCGTTCTCTGAGTTCCAGACTCTGTACACAGCCTATAAGCACTAAGCTGTGGTTTTCAAACAGTGGTCCTTGAGGGGGTTCCAGGTGGTCCCCAGCTAAATGATGGAGAGTTGGTAACCAAATGGACCCTTATAGATCTTTAACTCTTGAGAGTGTAAAATGAAACCAAATGGACCCTTATAGATCTTTAACTATTGAGTGTCAAATGAAACATTTTACGCTCTCAAAAGTTAAATTATTGTTTAAACAAGTCTACACAATTAGAATGTAGAATAATTCTTATTTTGATCAACGTTTGCTTGTTATCTCTCCTATGGCACTACATCAATACAGCATGGAATTCAAAATCTTATCCAAAGACAACAAAATATTCTAAGTTGGGTGAGAGGCTAAATGTCATCAAATGGTGGTCCGTGGCTCAAATGTGGAATAAATGATGGACCTTGATATGAAAAGGGTTGAAAACCACTGGCTTATATAACATTCGGAGATTGTGGAATAGTTGTCTGGCTACGCGAGACTATCTGCTGCACAGAACCTCTGGAGTTTTATGGTGGCTGATGCAACATAGAAGTGTTTTTAATAACAAATCATGACGCGTTTGCTTTTTATAGGCATACAATAAAATATATGTTAGGCTTAAAGGTTAAGTGACATTTGTTTGGTTAAAACAAAAACCTTTTTTCTTTTTTTCCCCTTCAAATCTCTATATTCTGATGGTAATCAGTGTTTGTTCAGTAATCCCAGACTCTGCTCTGAAGTAAGACGATGGATTTTCAGGAGAGAGGACCCATTTATCAGCGTAACCTTTACAGTGGTACAGTAACACAGTTTAAAAATTGTCTGCTCATTTCTTTGGGTCATCACTTCCAATTTCACTTGTTTATCATGTATATGTTCTCTTTCCTGATTGGATGTAATTTATATCCTGAGCTGGAGAGAAAGGGAGAGCCCTGTTACTGAACAAACACTAGAAATGATGAGCAGAATAAAGAGCTATATTTAACACTTACTTGAACAAAAATATCATGGCCTATCTGACTGGGACAAACACTATGCAAAAATAGCCATAGTCTCTAAGAACAGGGTTTAAGTGGTTAATGTTTTAGCAACCAACTTACCCATGTCTCTGTCGGGGGTTCAGTAGCTCGGGGGTTCAGTAGCTCAGTGGTTCCCAAACTTTTTAGTCCCAAAACAGAAATTATACGTTAGCCCAGGACCCAAACTAGTGAAAATAGCAGATCTACAAGTACAAGTTGAGTGTTTTTTATTTTTTACGTTTTGATTATTATTTTTTTAACATGGGAAAAAGTAAAAGTAGATATTTACCCGTGACACAAATTGCTCCGCGACCCAGGCAGACATGGGTCCCGACTCCCGACCCACTGTTTGGGAACAGTGGTTGCTTAGTAGCAGATCTACTTTGTGGTTGTCGATGGTCCGTGAAAAGTGGTGGACAGTAATGATGAAGACATGAAGTACACTTGAGTAGTACTTGCATACTGCTACTGAAGTACACACTTTTTTAAAGCAAGTACTCCAGTAACTCAAATACAAATTTGCCAGAGCAACTTTTACTTGTAGTTGAGAAATTTTGTCCAGGATATGATGCTTTGACTGAAAGGGTTGAATACTTTGTCCACCACTGGTCGTGAACAGTTACAACATAGATTCTCTAATCTTCCAGTGTTGCCTTGTTATCTATAGACTTTTCAAATAGCCAAAGTATAAAATGGGGTTCAAGTGGTTAACAGAAAAAAGTTTTTTTTCTTTTTTAGAACAAGGGTTCATGTTTTAGATTGTAATTAGAGAAAAGAAAGGATGAGCGTTACACATTTTTTATTTTGCTTTCTATCGTTTTAGTGATTTTAGCCATTTTTATTTGAGTGAGTGGGGGCATGCGTACAAGTGGCTAATTACTGTATGTCTTTTTAGACACTGTAAACAGTGATTTCTTTACTATTTACAGTTAAACTACTAGCCCCCAAAAGCCAAATCTGCCCATGAAAGATCACGCATCTTGGAAATGGGAAGCAGGAGGTAAACAATGAGTACATGTACGCATGCCCCGATCCACTCAAATAAGAATCCCTAAAATCGATAGAATGCAGTAAATGAAAAAGAATAACACTCTTCTTTTCTCTAATTACTATCTAAAACATGAACCCTGGCTTGTTGCAAAAAGAAACAAAGTTCTCCTTTAAACTCAAACTCATTTTGCTGGGGACCCCTCTGGAACCCCCTCCAGGGCTGGTGAGGGGGGTCCCCGCGCCCCACTTTGAGAACCACTGTTCCAGCGGTTGCCTTGTTTGCATTGACTGCATTGACCACACACAAAAAAAAACGGTGTCACCCAGGGTCACGGGCGCTCCGTAATTTACCGCCGGTCACTTCAAAGCAGAGGGGCTGCGTGAGAACCCTGTGTGTCTGTCGGCTGACCAGGGGCGGATTTACAACCCGGGGAGCCTTTTCCCAGGGCTGTCATCATGGGGCTCCCCTCACTTTAATCCCCCATTCAGTTGGAAATGATGCCGTTCTTTTTTTTCTCTTTACCTCGTGGATTTGAACAGCATGACGGTGTTCCTCGGCCTGTAAATCACAGAAGTACAGAATTCACCAGAATTGAAGGCAAAGAGCCCAGTGGTGTAAAAGTAACTCAGTGCATTTACACAAGTACTGTACTTAAGTATAATTTTGAGGTACCTTTACTTTAACTGAAGTATTTCCAATTGTCAATACTTTAATTTCTACTACACTATTACCTCAGAGACAAATATTGTACTTTTACTCCACTACAGTTATTTGAAAACCTTATTTACTAGTTCCTTTGTAGGTTTTGATTATTCACAAAACCCACTTTAACCCTATATACATTTCAACCGTTTGGAAATAGCAGATCTACAAGCTCGCAATGCGTCGCATCGTGAGGCATTGTGAGCTTGTGGGTCTGCTATTTTCTAAAGATTGTTCTACTTTTTTAAATTTTTATGTTTGAAAACCTGAAATGAGACATTCTGCATAATGAGTACTTTCTACTTTTGGATACCAGTACCTTTGTACTTTTACTCAAGTAAATTTAGAATTCCTGACTTTTTTCTACATTGCCGTATTGACATCTTTACTTAGGTAAAAAAAAATGTGAAAGAGCCACTGAAAGCTACAGAAAGAATGTGTTAAGCGCGATTCCCACCAGGCACGATAACTATATATAAAGATAACTATGGGGCTTTTAAGCCGTGACATCATTTTGTAGGCAGAGGAGAATCTGCCCCCAGAGCATTTTCTGTCCCTTGCTATTTCAAAAAACAACGACTATTAAATAACGACTAAAGTATAATTCTAACACTTTCCTTTCAATAACAATGAGAAGAAAAATGTGTAAATAGTAAAAAGATTCACGGAAACTGGGGGCAGAAATTCTCCTCTGCCTACAAAATGATGTCATACTTAACAGCCCTATAACTATCATTCACCATTGTATTAAAACTATACTTAGTTATAGTGCTCAGTGTGAATGGCTCTTTACTGTCAGAGCTTGTGTGCTTCAATCAGTCAGGAATAGCTGAGTTTTTTTTCCTAGGTTAGTAATGGCTGGGGATTACTTTATATTAGAACAGCTACCTTTTTATCACCTTCGCAATATGTGGGATATTGATATTAATATCCTCTTGAAAACACATTCTACAATCCTCAAATGTTTTCATGAAAAGTTTTGAAGTTCAAATCGCAGTGCATCTGCAGTGCAAACCGCACTGCCTGTTTTGGGCACGTCAATATAGCTGGGGGAAAAGAAAGGTAATGTATTGTAGATCTAACCAATTGTGAATGTTTTGGAATAGCTGTACGAAATTTCAAAAGTATAATCGGTCGTACAAAACAAGATGTTAGAATATGGGTGTGGGGGCATAGAGCTTGAACGTGCACTACACCACAGCACACTCCCACATGCACACTGCACAGATATTCAAATAATATAATGAATGGGTGGCAAATCCTGTAGTCATAGGTTTTTGGGTGTTTTTCTGTTGCAGAAATCAAAAAATCCCAACGCATACAGCCAGGTCCATTACAACACATTACACAGCAGAACTTTAATTCCTACGATTCCTTTCGTTGCTTTTCTGCATGCTCTGCTTCCTCTCAAATAAATGTGTCTATGTTTTAGAATGATACAATTATAACTATCCGGCAATGACACCGCTGTACTGTAATTCTCTGAGAGGCCTTGGCACTCTAACTTTCCACATACATTCATATGCGTATCACGATCCTGAGGTGCTTTGGGGAAACTGGACAAGAACAAGCAATCATACTGTACATTACTAGTTTCACACGTATGTAACATTTAAAGGAAATGGGCAACTTTACTTTACATTGAACACGTCAGACCTGTGGTTCTTGGCGTCAGAGTTAGTTTACACTGTCCATGAAATGAGGACCCAAAATAATAAAGTACAAACCACAACATTTTATTCCACACAAGTTTGTGTTTTTCTACGATCCTGTAATCCTTTGAAAGCAACTGAACTGCCATTTAAACTGCTATTCTGACGGAATTAGGTGAATTTATACTGAAACCAACATCAAACTTCTTTTTATTTATAGTCTTAATTCTTCTGAATCTGAACACATTAAAACATGTACAGCCATCCTTTGTTAGCAGATGGTTTATAGAGAAATGATTGAAGAAATGATTGAATCTGAATGGTTATCCAGTTAATACCTTTGGTTCATAAACGCGTGTCACCGCGTTACTGTAAGTAACCTGAAGGGTGAGAGGAAAAACTCCAATGCTTAACTGTAAAGCTGTGTTTATTTGCAAAATTGTTAGTACTCAATCATCAGTGTTCTTCAAAATAGTCAATAACTTAAAGGTTATTTCAAAAGGAGTTTTACTTTCATGCCAGTAATCATTTTGAGAATGTAGGTATCAAGTTCTTTTTGTGTGTGTTTTTGTTGAATGGTTATTTTCTTCCCCTCCAAATATGGTGGATATCCTGTTTTGGAAAGATGCACCTTGAGTTCACTTGGTACACTATTGTCAGGTATAAAAAATTAGCAACAAGAAAGCATGTGAAAATAAATGAGCATTATTATTCCATTCCCTGGCCAGTATCGACTAAAGCTCAGCAACACCAGTCAATAATGATAATATAAAAAAAAACAATCAGCAGGCAGAAAACCGTTGGTTAAAAAAAAATACAGTCATTTGACACACACTCTCACCTCAAAGGTTAAAAGGCAAACATGTCCAAGCATTAACCAGTCAAACAGTCAACTAGTTGGTTAAGGCCAGCCGTTAAATCCAGTCAAAACACAGTGATGGGCTCCCACTTCAAACGTTAACTCGCAAATAAATGTATTCCGCAAAGCCAGTCAGTTAACCACTTAAACCCTATATACTTAGTTGACCCGAGTCCCCCAGGGCTCGGTGCTAGGTCCACTAGTAATTCCCTCGACATCAAATCTCTTCGCCATATATATATATACGATCTACAAGCTCAGTACATGTCACAGCGAGACATGTCGTGATCTTGTAGAGCTGCTACTTTCACCGAACGCTCGCCCCCCTGCCAGAATAGATCTTTTTCCAGAGTGCTGCCGTGTAGCTGCTGTGTCAGCGCACAGCCACACACACACACACATAGATGCCGCTTGACACCACAGTTATGGTTGCCGCTCTGAGAAATCGGTCTATAGGGAGGCTAGCATTTAAATGGTTAAAACCAGTCAGTGAAACCGCAAGGCGGGCCAGTCGGAAGAGTCTGATTAATCAGCCAGTTAAAAAAAAGCATGTGGTAGTGGTTCTCAATGTGCGGTCCAGGGCCCCTCAGGGTTCCTTGAGGGGGTTCCAAATGGACCCTTACAGGTCTAGAACTCTGAGAGCGTGCGAACGGATACGCCCTTACGGATCCATTTGGTCCTGCTTTGTGCGCTCTTGGAATTATGAGGGGTCCTTGAGATTAAAAACAAAAGTCTGAGAACCACCGGCTTCTGGTCGGTCAAAAGGCTCCGACTTCGGTCCCCCACGGTCTGTACGGCTTGCTGTTGCTGCTCTGAGGAGCGAGGGAGGAAGAGGAGGAGATGGGAGGACTGGCGGCGGCGGAGGAAGAGGGAGCGAGAGACGGGTGGTGGTGGAGGAGGGGAGGGAACCCCCCGGAGAAGGCCAGGGGGAAGGACGCCGAGAGGGAGAGGAGCGACGCCGAGAGGGGGGCCGCGGCGGGGGCTCTGAGAGAGCCCGGCGAGGGCACGGGGGGCGAGGAGGAGGAGGAGGGGGTGTTGGTGGTGTTGGAGGAAGAGGAAGAAGAGGAGTCTGCGTGGGCGGAAAACGAGGCAGAGAGATGCGTTCCTCTTCCCGTGGCAGCGGTGTTGTCGTTGGTGCGCTGCGACGATACCTCCGCCAACCTTGCCCCTCCTCCTCCCCCGCCCTCGTGCGAGACGAGAGGCCCGCTCAGTCCGAACGCCGGCAGGGGGTGAAAGGTGGCCGCCGCTGCGGCCGCCGCGGCGACTGCCGCCGCCCAGTGCTGGTGGGAGGGGTGGTGGAAGGAGTGAACCGCCGCGGCCGGCTGCTGCTGCTGGTGGTGGTGAAGGTGGTGGTGGTGCCCGTGGAACGGGTGGCCTTGGTGGGCGGCGGCGGCGGCGGAAGACGCCGCCAGGGCTGCGGCCGTGTCGCGCTGGGAGGCACAGGAGGCCAGGTGGGAGAGGAGGTGGGCGGGCAGGGGGTCGCTGGGGTCCAGGCCCTCCACGGTGCTCAGGTAGCGGGACACCTCGCCCAGGCACTCCCTGAAGCCCAGGGACAGGAAGTCCAGTGCCAGGGCGTGAGCGTCGAAATAACCTGCGAGAATAGGAAGAGAGAGACGCAAAGGAAAAAAACGTTACGGAAGTCTCCGTGTCAGTACCGCCCCTGAACAGCACGTTCATGGACGTGCAGAGAATGTTGGAGAGGCAGGGGCTGACATTTCTAAAAGGGCCTTTTGGTGAAAATATCGAAAATAGCAGACCTCCAAGCTCACAACTTTCCAGACTCTTCCAACAGTTTTGGTGGCACGCACTTGGTCCATATGTCAAATCAACCGGCTTCATCGGGACACGCCTGGGTGTATTTTGCTAAGCGATACGTTATATAATTTAACTCATATTAATTTATTAGTGAATACATTTTCTCCACTGACTTTAATTAAAATTTTAACTTTTCCCAAATATGGAGATGACTGACATCATAGACCACATGAGACCATATATGTCCATATGGGCATTCCCCCCCAAAACGTTAATATTAAGTCCATATATGTATATGGATATATATATATTAAATTAAAGGATGAAATAAATAAAATGTCCATATACAGTAGATGCAGCACTTACTGGTAAACAAATATATCCCCCAAAATAATGGAAATTCACTTCCCAAAACTCAAATATGATTTGAACCACAGGGCAACCACACTTGCAATTTCACAAATTGCACATTTTCTAGTTTGTTTTTGAACTCGGGATTTTGCAGTGTACATGCCTATCTCTCACTCACACACACACACACTGTAGGCAAGGTCCTTCCTTTGATGCCATTCAAAGCCACTTGTTTGAGCCCACCTCCCCTCTGCCCCCTCTAGCTTGCCCCGGCTCTATCACCCACAGCGAGCCAGCTATCAGCGGACTTGTTTGTATGTTTGTTCGTTCTCCCCTGTGCAACACTTATTACACGCCTCCGGTGGTTAACCCAAACAAACAGTGCTGAGGCCTGGCCTTTGAATGCAGACCCTCTAACTCTCTCTTGCTCTCTCCTCCCTCTCCCTCCTCCCTGCTGCCTCTATGAAAGCAAACACAGCGGCTCAGGGTCAAGTGGTGCTTTTATCCTGGCAGTGTTTTCCCATGGACCCAGCAGCCCCACCCACTGTTAGAGGCTACAACTACTGCTGCTGCTGGATCTCCCTCTCCCTGAAGCTACTGCAGACACTGCACGTCTAGCTTCAGACGGCGCTACTCTGCTACATCCAACTTTTGACCTCCCTCACTGGCACACCTGATCCGGGTCATAGCAACGATGTAACATCCGAGATTTGAACCCGGAGTTCTAGCGTTAATGCCAAACATGTACCGCTTAGGTCAAGGGGCTTCACGCTGAGCTACTTTGCTACAGATGTGCCATAGAACAAAAAAGCAACGACAGTATATACTGTATATCTGGTGACATTGCTTTCATGTTGGTTACTGGAAATACATTAAGCATCACAGGTGTGTGAGTGACATGGGAATCCATTGTGAGGTTACCTTTGCCTCCTGTTGCCTGCAACATCTTCAGATGATCCACGGTCATCTGGAGAATCTCCGCTTTCTCCAGTTTAGCTGAACCCTGGTGACGGAGAAGGTCAATGTTAATATGCTAGACCATGCAGGGCAGTCCGTGAAACAAAGGATTCTTTTCATAATGATTATTTTCTTTACTAGCTCAAACAGAACAGAACAGGATGGAGCAGAAGGCGTCATTTCAGTTGCAAAAAAGTGACCACTTGAGTCCTTTATTTTTTTTAACAGCGAAAATAGCAGATCGACAAGCTTGTAGATCTGCTACTTTTTGAAATAAAATAGGCCTACTGTGAGTTTGTTTTGAATGTTCACCTATAGTTACATGCCCAAAAAAAGACGACAGGTTGAAAGTGGCTAATGAATGTATGGTTGCAAGCAGTGGTGTGTTCTAGGATTTTCTTTAGGGCATACGCTCTGTGGCTATTCCTATGGCCATGGCATACGCCAGTGCATAATGCCTATCAGATACGCTACTTTGAAAGGTTCAGGAGGGCATACACGTTTTCTTTTTTCGTCACAGCATCACAGCACTGATTGCAAGACAAGAAAACACATGTCCATATAACGTGTGTCACATGTCACACGTAGATGGATGGGCCTGCATTGAGATAAACTCTAAAACCAGACAAAAAGAAGTTAGAGGTGTAGAAAATGTACATAAAAGAACTGGGGTTAAATGCCAACACTAGGGGGTGGCAATTGCCATCCTGTGGGACCCCAAATGATGCCCCAGGGCAGAACAGGACAAAATAGCTAAGAACGGGAAAGAAAATGACGCAGAACAGAGTGGAAAGGAAAACATTGTCACCTGTTTCTCAAACGCAGTAGGCACGAGTCTCCTTAGCTCAGAAAGGCTGTTGTTGATCCGGTCTCTGCGTCTCTTCTCGATTATCTGACAGATAAGTGTGTAAGAGGGCACTTAATCCCGGCAAAACCAACAGGGGAAAAATGACTTCAAATGGAATCCGCTATCCTACAAGATAATGTATGCCCATAGCATTTAATCATATCATATAAATGTTTTAGGCTACTTGGGATATCTTAAAGGTGGTGAAATTGATATTTTGTTCAAATACGTCTGTCTTCCAATAGCAATCATAGAGTTGTTCAGTATCTTCCGCCTCTTCAGCTTGATAGCAATTTTATTTATAAAATTGGGAGCGATAGGAAAATAAAATGAGCTCACCCATTTTGAACTGGAACACTATATAACATTGAAGCTCATAAATCTGATTTGACCAGAGAGCTGGAGAGGTTATAGGAGATTCCTGTTACTGAACCAACACGATGATTACTAGAATAGGCCTATAGACCAGAGATTTCACTTACTAAGTTTTTGTAATTTTTACACCACCTTTAACTTTGTGTTTTCTTTTTTATTTGTTATATTTCAATAAGGTTTGTATAGTTACATCTTGCACATTCCAGTCATTTATGTCCCATCTTATTATATGATTATATTGATTGATTGATTGATTGATTGAAGACTTTATTAGAAGTTTGCATAGGAAAAGGTACAGTTTCATGACGGTACAGTTCACTGGTACAAGGTCTACTAAAAGGAGATCCATGAAAAGACTAAGCTTATTTCCACTGGAAACCACTGAAGTATCTCATATCACTGTATTTCTAATAGAGATAGCAAAAATATTTACCCCTCTTCGTTTTTTCCTCGCCATAACTTGTGTGGTGGTGGTAGGAGATCCACACCTTATAAACGACCGTTTTATGTGCCTGGGAGTGGGATAGACAGACCAGACTTTTTATTACATTTATTTTTATATGAAAAGTTTATATAGGATATGCATAGGCTACACAATTGGCAACATATGAGCACACTGCACACAGATAGCCTATAAATCGCAGCATAATGTACACTGTAGGCTACACAAAATAACAGTTCGAGTTCTTGTGTGCAGTGAAACACTTGTCAACTGAAATGCATTGAGAGGAAAAACTAAAAAAACTTCGCAGTAAGGGCGAGTGCCAAACTTCGTGCATTGAGTTGACTTTTTTAATGTCATGTCATTAACCGTAAACGTTTCCTACACAGTGTAATCTCCAGTGTTCTGAAACGTCAAGTCTTACTAACCCGGGGTAAATGCTTTCGCTCCCCACATCGATCGTCTCCTCCATGTCGCTCTCCGCGGAGCTGCTCTCCTCACACGGCCGCTTCATGGTGCGTCTCAGGCGGGGCGGCGGTGCGCTGCCTCTCGCTCCGTGGACCTTTTTCGATTCTCTCCGGCGGGGCTCAGTCAGTCCCCCAAAAAACAAACTAACCAAAAGCACTGGAGCGACTTTCCCGTATGTCTCCGTGAGCCAGTGGACTGTGGATTAGAGACCTTTGGTCTTTATCTGTCTAAACTTTCTCGGAACCAGAAAAAAGAAAGAAAAAGTCCTCCAAAGAAGTAGCTTGTTCGTCCACCTGTTGTGGCCTCTGCTAGGTGTCTGCCCTGCGGGGAGCATGTGGAGGATGAAGCGCTGCATCCAACAGGCTGCTGCTGCTGAGGGGAATCCTCCAGCTGGAGATGCTGACCATCATGGAGCTGAACTGAAGACAGCCCTCCTCCTCCTCCTCCACACTCTACAGTGGCCCTCATCATCATCATCATGCTCAAGTGTTTGGGGCAGTGAGACAGGGAGAGGGAGGGACACACTGACAGGACAGGAAGGGGGGACGTCGCCATTCATCCCCTGGCCTCCAGGGTGTGTCGACTTTTATCGTTTTTTGTTTGTTTGTTTAATTAGACCAATTGCAGTCTGAGATATGGTAGGTAACAATTAACAACAGTTGGTGATTTTACATATAAGAGACTTGCATTTTGTAGCCTGTTTATTGTTTTTATTGCGTTTTGTGGTGCGTTTTGTGGATTGTCTCTATAGGCTAGCCTATGATATTGGCCTGTATGTGTAGTCCTTTTTCTTACAGTTTTTTAATCTATATAGCTGTGCCTATGATATGCCTACCTGATGTGCTTATGTTATGACATAATGTATAGGCCTATTATAGGCCTACAGTATATGGAAAGTCCTGACATTTTTCTTAAAGTCCCCTAAAAAGTTAGGCCTATCTGTCATAGCTTTACTTCAAAGCTGCAGCTTTGAATGGGGTTTAGGGCCCAGGCTCTTGTCCGATGGCATGCAAAGAGAACAAAGGTAGTTTGTAATTGTTTGGTGTTTTTGCTACGTAGCCCCTATTAAGTGTTTGTTAAGAATTAATATGACTCATATTAGCCAGTCCAGTCTAGTCCGGGACAGTTCGGGACAGGTAGATTGTTTGTCTGCAGTCTGTCTGAGCTCACTGCATGGGCCCCTCCCTCCCTGTGCTGCTTTCCCACGGACCCTAGAGCACAACACACACACACACACACACACACACACACACACACACACACACACACACACAGAGAGAGAGAGAGAGAGAGGCAGTGGCCTTTTAGATTTCTTCTCGTCTCGGTGGAGTAGGGCTGCTCCCACCCTGTTCCCTTGATAATACGGTCTGTCTGGCCGTCGTGTCGTGTGTGTGTGTGTGTGTGTGTGTGTGTGTGTGTGTGTGTGTGTGTGTGTGTGTGTGTGTGTGTGGGCTACTTGTATTACCAACTTGTTGTGAGGGCCATTAATGGGGAGGAATAAGACATGGGACATTTTTTTTTGGCTAGCCTAGGCTACTTACTGTAGCCTACTTAGTGGCACTCATTGAAAATTAACACTAATGCAGAGATGTTTTTCAACTATGTTCAATTACATCATACAATGTCGATGTCCTCACAAGTAGGCTATATTAGTCCAGCCAGCCTAGGCCGCCAACAGACCTGTGCGCGAGCGTGTGCGTGCGCGGCATTAAAACGTCGGCTGTTTGAACACAGCCGCCGCCCGGCCGCCGGCCGCGTGAAGCGCCGTGAGAAACTGTTTATGTGAGGAGCGCGGAGCGGGACCGTGACACGAGACAGACTACAGACGGGACGAGCACGAGCACCGCTCTGCTGCTCGCTGAAGGCGGGGTGTGCGGGCGAGTGCATGGGAATGAGGCCACGTTTTAAGCGTTATTATATAAGCTAATTGCCCATACACCAACACGGAGCTTTGTCATCAGCGCGTCATAGCTGGGGGCGGAGTCAAGCGTGGGGGAAATATTTAACAACCCCCATTAGTAGAATGGGGTTTTCCGTGTTTTCAAATCCGATTTTTTAATAGTATAGCGATGTTTTAATTAATTGCAATGTCTTACATTGATTCCTTGGTTGCCAATGGACAAAAAATGATGCATTTAAAATTAAACAGCTTTGGGATTAAATATTGTCTGATATTATTAAGGACAGGTCGCATCATCAAAGACCATGGGTTATCTAGACTATCCGTCTGGTATTAGACACTGTTAAATTTTTTTTATGATAAATTAAACTTATCGTATCAAAAAACGAAAAGCATTAATTAATCAATGATGGTTATAGAGCACATTAAATGAATTCCAGTTGTCTACAGCCATTAACAGCTTGTTATCATGCAAGGATTTACACACTGACACAACGCAACACAACACAATCCTATCCTAAATAGTTTCAAACCTGCAGAAAATACTTTTAAACTGGCGTCGATCCTGCCATATATTCAAAGATCAGGTCTCTATCCTACTTGAACTCACTACGATGTGTTCTCTAAACAACATTGACGACTTAACGACTGTTCTTTTTTGATATTAGAGTAAGTTTAATTGATCATATATTGTAATTGTGTCTGATTAAAGACATAATGTAAACAGGTTTTGTAGCATAGAGGGAAGAGGGGGACCACGGGTGCTTATATTGTGCAACTCTGACACATGCACGGGGGATAATCTGAGTCTGATTATAAACCACTTAATTACATTGATTCCTTACTGCAAATGCCTGGACAAAAAACTATCTGCAATAGCATCGGGATTAATTGTTGTCCTTATAGGACTGGTCGGATCAATGCCATGGTTATCTGACTGATTTAATCACCTGGTAAGAGACACACTTTCACATTTTCATGAACATGATCAATTACACTAATCACAATATCAAACAAGAATTGACACATTGTCAATACATAAGCTGGTCACATTTGGGTTAAAAAGGCGGGGACGTTTAATGTTACCATAATGCTTTGAATGAGCGTGACAAAGTGAACATATAACTGACTGACTATATTGTGGGATGAAATCTGCAGTAGACGGCTGTGAATTGCTGTAAGTGGCATCTCTTTGATATTGAAGTAGGACTGTCATCTAAGGGGTAGCCTACTGTCATTTTAAAAAGTAATCTTACAATACTAGTTAATATGTTTATGATGTCATTGTGAGAATGTGCTATAGTGTTGTAGTCGAGTCCACCTAAAGTGTCCAAGTCAAGTCCAAGTCCTAGGGGGTTCGAGTCCGTTTTGTCTTATGGATACAAAAATAATATGAATTTAAAAAGAATTATATATTATAGGTCTACTACTGTAATCTATAACATTTTTAAACATTGCTGTTATAGCTGTGTCATTGTAATAAAGCTGCATGATTATGGCAAAACTTATATTATCAAACAAAATCTTATTTTAATATTTTTTAATAAAAGCTAAAATAAATAAATAAGGTTTCCCTATTCAAACACATAGCAGTACGTGCATGTCTGCATTTCATTGTTTAAGGTGAGAAATGTACCTTATGTCATTAGTCTGATGCCTTCGAGTATATGCAAAGCAAAAAAATACCCCATGTTACTGCTTCAAGTTGTTTTGATTCGTTTTAACCTCTCTACAGAGACTTACAATGTTACACTTCTCTCTATTGATCAGTGCACTTTAAAACGTTCGGACGAGGCTTAACGAGTTGTAATAGGCTACACCTGGAAAGACAAAAAGAGAAAAGACGTCAATTCTTAATCCAGCGGTACGGGTGGATTAATGATCACAAAGGCTGTGTTTGGAATTGGAAGCTGTGTAGGCCTACTGTTTAAATAAGGACTTATTTATTTGGGAACATGTCGAGGATGTCCTGCAGGCTGCAGGTAAGAGGAAAGCAGAGAGAGTTGTCTGTTGGCGAAAAAAGAACTTTTGGGAACTTGCTTGCTGCTGCTGCTGAGCGTGTGTGCCTGTGTGTGTGTGCGTGCGTGCGTGCGACTGTGTGTGCCTATCAGATGCGCATCAGATAATTCAGATATGCTCCGGCGCAACATTAATAGGCTATATACCATTAAAACCAAAGTAATGAGCCTGTTTTGAAAATGTAGCAGAGTAAAAGTACAGATACTTGTGTTAAAATGTAACGGATAAAAGTAAAAAGTACTCAGACAAATAACTACTCAGTAAAGTACAAAGTACTGAAAAAAGTACTTTGTTACAGTAACAAAGTATTTGTACTTCGTTACTTCCCATCTACATCTACAGTGCAGTATTGATACTTTTACGATACTTTTACTTAAGTAAAACATTTGAGTACTTTTTCCAACAGCTAATTTTCCCCATAGCCTGGACTGGAGGAGCGGTAACTGCTATTGGCCCAGTTCTTTCCCCCCATTGTCTAGAAGGGCACTCCTGGGGTACTGTATATGCCAGGGAGAAGATAACCGTCCAACCTATGTGCGAGCTTGTTGATTTTTGGCACGGCATAGATTGGCAAAAATAGATTTGGTGTAGTAGACTGAATATGTGGTCAACGTATAAAGAGTAAAATTGGGTCCCGTTTTATTCCAGAGGTTTTGATGAGGCAGGAGTAGTAGAGGTGGCGAGGTACAGTAGCTCCGTGCTGCACAGCGGTGCGTTCAATCAATCAATCAGTCATCCATAATAGGCTTGTTATCTTAATAATAAGTGAACTTTACGACGGCGAGTGAACGATTGCGTTCCAGAAGTCCTTCTGATGGATTTTTCTTGGCTGTCGAGTGTTTTATCGTCCAAAAAAAACGCTCTGAACGTGATTAAAACGATAGTGTACTGTTTACGCTGTATTAACTCAATGGGGAAAGGCGGTTTGTTTTCCCCCACGCTCAAAGCGGATGTGACGTTTATGGGCGTTCCTTTCTAGCTCCGTGTTGGTGTATAGCCTAGGCTGCACTGCACATTGCACACACGCACGCACGCAAGCACCACACGCACGCACGCACGCACACACACACACACACACACACACACACACACACACACACACACACTGCACAACTCAACTGCATTTAACTCCCAGGTGGGTTTTCAGTTTTATGCAGCGGTTATCAATTTCAACCCTTTTTATACCACGGTCCACTATTTATTTGGCATTATTTGAGCCACAGACTACCATTTGATGACATTTAGCCTCTCAGTCCCAAAAATATTTTGTTGATGTTGGATATGATTTTGTCCACATTACAATTCCATGCATTAATGTGGTTTTCATTGATTGATTGAATACTTTATTAGATGTTTAAATAGGAATAGGTAGGCCTACAGGATAGAGTTCACTGATACAAGGTCAACTAAGGATAAGACCGAGAGACCACAAGAAAGCATATGGGCTGGCTTGTTTGCAATGCATTGGGGTCCCTTTGTAGGCCTACTCAGTTGAATAGGAAAGATAACAGGTAAAAATAGCAATTCTTCATTCCCTATATCTGATAGATTTCTTGTAAATTAAGTAGCCTAATACAGATGTTTAGTTTAACAATAATTTAACTCTTGAGAGTTAAATTATAAGGGTCCAAATTTGTTTACCAATTCGCCTCATTTTTAGCTGCGTGGGACCACCTGGAACCCCCTCAAGGACCAGTGTCTGGTGGTCCCTGGACCACTAGCCTAGTTGACAACCACTAGCTGATTTAGAGGGTTGCTCCTCAATGGTTGCACCTTTTATGGTTCATCATTTGAATCCATCTTTGGAGTTGAATTCACTCTGGGGATTTTAGATGAAGTTTCGTCTTCAGCACTTTGAAAGGTTACCAATTCCACTACCCTCATCTACAATGTATTCCCCATCTATTGCACTTTATTTATTTACATTTACATAGTGTTATGTATTATTATTAATAATAATATCTCGTATCTATATTACGCTTTTCCAGGTACTCAAGAGCTTAAATGGGGGAGGGAGAAAACTAAACAGAAAAAAATCAACGCACACTTAACCCCAAACTGCTCCCGATGAGTGGTAGGTTCCTTGCATCACTGCACTCTGCTCTGTATGTGTGTGTGTGTGTGTGTGTGTGTGTGTGTGTGTGTGTGTGTGTGTGTGCATGCGTGTGCGTCTGTGTGTGTGTGTGTGTGTGTGTGTGTGTGTGTGTGTGTGTGTGTGTGTGTGTGTGTGTGTGTGTGTGTGTGTGTGTGTGTGTGTGTGTGTTCTGTCAGACACTGAATAGAGACACCCTGCTGTTGATTTATCCAATTATCCCTCCACTGTGATTGACAGCTCTGAAGTCAACAACAAAGCCACACCAGCCGCAGTTTAGTCAACATACCCTGTATGCCTGTAGGTCACGCACACGTGCACGCACACGTGCACGCACACACACACACACACACACACACACACACACACACACACACACACACACAGAGAGAGAGAGAGAGAGAGTCCTGTGAAAATGCATCCCTTGCAGAGAGGCACACAGCCAGAGAATCAATTCCCACAGCCATGTGCTGCACTGGACGTCTGTGTCGTGTGTGTGCGTGTGTGTGTGTGTGTGTGTGTGTGTGTGCGTGTGTGCGTGTGTGCGTGCGTGCGTGCGTGCGTGCGTGCGTGCGTGCGTACATGTTTGTGTGAAGTAGAAATTAAGCATGAAACAAACAAGCATGCAGAGTAACAGCAAAGGAGAGAAACCGAAAACTACAGAATGACCGTCTGTGTGTGTGTGTGTGTGTGTGTGTGTGTGTGTGTGTGTGTGTGTGTGTGTGTGTGTGTGAGCCATTCCCACAGTTCCCAGCAACGCTGAAACCCAATCGTCGTGTGAGAGGATCCAGACACACGCACACACGCCTGCCTGCCTGCACACACACACACACACACACACACACACACACACACACACACACACACACACACACACACACACACACACACACACACACACGTCTGGTGGCACACAGGGGTTAGGACTAAATGCTCACACTGACCCCCACCCCTCTCTCTCCCTCTCCCTCTCCCTCTCCCTCTCTCTGCATCTTATAGCCTAGATGTTTGTCATTTTGTCTTTTCTCTCTCCTCTGCCTCATTCTCACTCTCTCATTTTCAAACGCTCTCACTGTTGAAGAAAAGCAACACTCTTTTCTTCTGTCCGCATCCTCACACATGCACATACACATGCACGCTCGCCCACACAGTCTCAATCTTTACCATTCCCGCTCCTGCTCTGGTAGTTGAGGAGTTGTAGATAGACTTGTCAGCAGCCACTTGTCGGCAGAGCCCTGCTCCAGTCTAATCACTTCTGTTTCATTCTGTCCTGCTGTTCTGTCCTTCTTCATTCCCCTGGTTCCCTCTTTATGGTTGTATTTAAAAATGATTAACCACATGAACCCTAGCATCCCTATTCACATTCGGGCACCATGGACTTAGTGGTTTAACCATTCAATCTGGGAAAGCATCTGTGTCTTTTTAGATTTTTTTTTGCTATACGTATAGCAACACAGGTTAGGATTTTAGAAGGCATTTTTAGAATTGGCTTCTGGTGTAAATGGGTTAACGGGTTATAGGGAATGGGGACAGCGGCTTCTTCAAACGTGAGCCCATGAGTAAAATGTACCATATTCACAGTTTCACACAATGGCCATTCTGCTCTTACTTCCAACTCTGGGGTGAGTATCAAGCAAGACAATTATCCTGTTTATTACACGGCTACTCAATAAATACATCTATAAATTGACCCAAAAGTAACAACAAAACAAAGTATTTCCTTGCTTACGGTAATAAAAGTATTCCAGTTTTCCATGGTCGGAGTGTTGATCAAATAGAATCAATTTTCGGTTACTGCATCGTCTATTTCTCGCTTCAAATGTTTTCAGAAACATTCTCGAGAGCAATGTTTAGTTGAAAATGACACTGTGTGTTTGTTTACATGGCTGTCATGTACAACATAAAATTCAAGTCTTTGAATAGACATCGGTCTGTTATTGAGCAGAGCGGTCATAGTCCAGAAATAACACTCACTGCTGAATTCAGCGATTGACCGATCAGAATCAAGCATTCAACCAAGCCGTGTATTAAGTAAGAATAAAATGGCCACTGTGTGAACATGGTCAATAGTGCACTGATGAGAACTCCCCTGCTTTTGTCAGGCTATTCAGACTATTTCCTGTATTCGGCAAGAGACAGTCATGGAGGAGACCAACATGTTTATTACCGTATTACGTAATACAAGTACAAGTCCAAACACGGTAAGAAACTAACGTTTATTGCACCCTTCTTATAGGCTTATTCTAAATTAAGCCTATAAACCAGGGGGCCAGTTCTCCAGATTTAACATGAAACAAACCCGGAACTAAGTGTTCCTACGATTGGCCGCTAGTTTTGCTGTTTCCCCCCCAGCTGGTACCAAAAGGATTATGTTCCCCATTAATTTCCCCCCGAATTTTACATTTGATTTTCTTACCTTAATAAACATTGTCACAAATACTTTATGGTTCCTAGTCTCATTTAAGTCTCGTTTTGTGAAAATATGGTCCCATTTATTTTATAATTGATTTTAAACTTAAAGCTATACTGTGTAAGTTGCTCAACTTGTGGTCAGTAGCTCTATAGCAAACCTCGGTCGCGTCCGCGTCTTTCGGCCGTTTTTCGGTTCTCACACCCCCGCGTCTGCCTCCACCTCACCGAGATCTATCTTTTGAGGGGTCCCTGGTTCCTGTGCGTTCAGCCATTCCGGAGATACACTCCTTCACCCATGCCTCCCTGTGCAACCGAGTATACAGACACACGGGAGACTACAAATATGGCCGCCCTAGCGACCCCACTCCAAGATGCGCTGTGATTGGCCGGCAGTGTATAACCCTCGCTGTGATTGGCCGGTAGTATGATGACGTCATTTTGCCGCAAAATTCTCCCCCCCTCACGGCTCATAGAAAACATATAAAGAGAAGGCTTTTGAAGCTGAAAATAACAGAGTGGGGGTTCTAAAACTTTAGCGATTTAACAGTTAGGACCATTTTAAGATCTGTTTTATAAAAAAAGTTACATGGTATAACTTTAACACAGCAGTCGACCTGACCGCTTTTCGGAAGATTTTCAAGTGGGCCCGATGTCAGTGAAACTCGACGATGAGTGGCAGAATATAGAGCAGCTATACAAGTTTTAATAAGTTTTAATAAGAAAATATCACTTACTGCACCTTTAAACCATTGTGTTGACAATATGTAAACATGTGCCGTATGTTGTCTGAAACTTAATTGGTGCAGCTGTGGGTGCTTTTCATACACACCGTCACGAGGCACTGTGCGTGTGTGCGTGTGTGTGTGTGTGTGTGTGTGTGTGTGTGT
>NC_137823.1:23512157-23519657 GCF_963921795.1 Nannobrachium achirus | reverse complement strand
CTTGTATCCATGTCCAAAACCATATAATTTTGAAAATGATTTAAACTGAAAACAGTTGATTTTCACAACACCTCGAGGCGTTGTGTACTTGTAGATCTGCTATTTTCACTAGTTTTGTGCGACGGTCTCGTATGATGAAGCAGGACTTTACTTTACGAAAGAAACATACAAATTTGAAACTCGGAGATACTGGATTCTGCCGGGTGATATACAGCTGAGTGAGAGTCAGAGACAAAGAACGATGGAGAGAAAGGGAGAGAGAGAGGGAGAGAGAGAGAGAGAGAGAGAGAGAGAGAGAGAGAGAGAGGTGTTCTAGATCTCCTCCAGTCCAGTTCTTATCTCTCTCGCCCAGAGTACTAGTATGTTGTATCTCCAGTCTAGCCTGCAGTTATCAGAGCTCACACCCAGTCTGAAAATTCAGACAGACAGACATACATACGTGCACGCGCACATGTGTGCATGCTCTTTGACCACTTCAATAGTTGACCGGGGTCCCCCAGGGCTATATACTAAATACACTCCTTTTTGTCCCCTCTACACCAAATGTATTTGCCAAAAGACACAGTAGTTGGTATCGCGTTTGTGACTTGTCAGAAATGTAAACAGCTCATGGTACAAGACATTTAAAGCTAAGAGGATAACACAACAAAAAGGTCCTGGGGACTGTATCCATTGTGGTCCCATTTATTCAAGTATTCGAGTTATGAGCGTTTCCAGCATTTTGACCTACTCCAGAGTCAAACTGGGTTCTACTGCTGGTCACTGGGAGATTCCTACTACAATTAGCTGTTTTTCTACTGCCTAGTACCTACTCAAATCAACTGGTCTCTACCCGATGATGCCATTGCCCGTTGGCATTAGCAGGGAGTGACAAAACCGACCTTCCCACGTAAGCATAGATTTTTCAGTTCTGTTCCAAATTTGTGAACGGTGTCCATTCTCACACGTTTTCTTCTTCAGTCGGTTGGCCACCAGATCTAAGATTGGACATGTGCATTGACCACTGGCATATTCACGGACTGAAGAAGTTGAATTTTGCCACAGGCTATGAGACGTGTAGTTTACGGTCATGGTCCCATAGCCCGTAAGATGTAGCAGTATCAGGGTCAATCGATTGGCAGGTGTTTCCAGTTGTCTAGTTGCACTCAATCTCCTCTTCCCACTAAGCACGCCGTCTAAAAGTGGTCTAATAGTGGTATAGATTTGAAAGTTTTTTTGTTGTCTAAACTTAAACTAGACGACTAATAGACGTCTAATAGTCGTCTAAATGCAGACCGTCTATATTTAGACGTCTATTAGTCGTCTAGTCTAAGTTTAGACGACAAAAAAACTTTCAAATCTATACCACTATTAGACCACTTTTAGACGGCGTGCTTAGTGGGTTTAGTAATGTGCTGGACCTGGGCTTGGAGCTAGACACAGTACAACGCCAGAGATACATTTTTTTTTTAATCTTGAAAGTGTGAGAACTACTGATTTGGAAGGCATTTGTTGAATCAGACTCAGGTCTTAATGGGTTAAGGGCTTTGATTTAAAGTTAAAGCAAGCAGCACACCCATTAAGCCTGTGCTGCGCTATGTACCGTAGACTTGACATGTTGTTATATGTGTGTGAAATCAAGTCAATACAGCACAGAAGCTTTAATTATAAAATGCCTCTGTAGTAGGCCTAATTGTGGGATCGCTGAAAGCGAGCACACGTATGTTATCTTCATTATTTATCTATCAGTCAAGTTCTCCTCAAAATGACGTAAGACACAGCTGCCTTTTTACCGACAGTACAAAGGCAGGGCCCTTAGCCAATGAGGTGCAGCCAAAGGGAGGATCTTTGTGCCCATACATGGTGTTAGATGCGAGCCCACACTGTTTCGTAGGAACAGTATTTCTAATCTATCTATGTGCTACATACAGTAAAAGCATGGGTTTCCGAGGCTAGTGCTACAGTGACATAACTACCTGCAGACATTTATACAGACATGGCCGTCCTCCTGCATTTTGCTCCTGAGTGGGTTTGGTCTGAAATTTACTTGCCTATAACTGGCATGGACAAACTTTCATGTTTTCCCAAAGAGAGAAAAGAGAGAGAGAGAGAGAGAGAGAGAGAGAGAGAGAGAGAGAGAGAGAGAGAGAGAGGCAGAAAGACAAAAAGAGAGAGAGAGAGAACAGAGAGAGAGAGAACCGTTCAGAATGATATTCCTGCTTATGCTAAGTGGTCCTCCTCCTTACAAGGGTTCTCTTTAGCGGAGTGAAGCAGGCTCATTGTGGCATGCTGACCTCACACGTTCCTCTGATGGGGGCCGCAACGTGTGTGTTTGGGTCCCTACTGTATGTCTGTGTGTCTGTCCGTGTGCATGCTGTGTGTGTGTGTGTTTCAAGGTGGGGCGGGCCAGGTCTTTCCCACACCCACTCTCTCCTCTAGAATGTGACAGAAAATGTCAACGCCACACACACACACACACACACACACACACACACACACACACACACACACACACACACACACACACACACACACACACACACACACACACACGCGCACACACGCACACTGCACGCTCACATGATCAGCTGATGTCCAACTCCCCCAACTCTCCCAGTGCTTTATCTCCATCTGTGTGTGTGCATGAGTGCGTGCAACGTGCCTGAATGCATGCGTGTGTGTGTGTGTGTGTGTGTGTGTGTGTGTGTGTGTGTGTGTGTGTGTGTGTGTGTGTGTGTGTGTGTGTGTGTGTGTGTGTGTGTTTAGAGCTGAGCTCCTGGGAAATTCCCTGTCCTCACTAAACATATCAGAGTGTGACCAGAACGACGTACAGCTTGCAAGACCACCGCAGCTGCTTCTCAGCCTGTGGCCCGCGGACCACCAGTGGTCCCTTGCATAATTACAGGTTGGCCATGGATGATAAATAATTTAGGTTCATCATTATCATCATCAGGTTTGTTTGAAATATGCTAGTGGCCCAGCTAGAGATACAAAAAAAGGCTGCGAGCGTGTTCTCTCCTCTGCGTCATCAGTGCCCCTACCCCAGTTGGGTTTGGTGAAAGGATTAGCTGTATGTATGTTCTCACCGTGTCCCCTAGGGTTTGGTACCCCCACAAAAACATTCAGTAATCCTGGTCTCTATACTGCCTCCCCCTGGTCTGCCGGGTCACCTAATGGAGGGGAATGGAACTGGTTGGAATAACGTGTTCCTTCCACGCGCTACATCCAACCGGGGAAGCTCCCCCCCTGTCAGGTGATAAGAAGTGGCCTGCTCACTCCTCATGCATTGAAGGAAGCATGAGCTCAGTTCGGGGCCCTCCCCAGGTTGGCAGAGGGAGAGCAGCGCCCAGGATTACAGCTTAGGCAATTGGCACTGGGTGAAAAATGGGTTGCAAAATTGTGGGATAAAAATGTTGAGGGAAAAAAAAACTCTGTCATAACATTTGTTATCATTGACGTTATCTTTTATTGTTAACACAGCTAGCTAAAGAAATGCTAAAAAAGGCATAATATAATGGCTAAAAAGACAGATGTGTAATTGCATGGCTTTGTGTTCTAACCTCAAATTTATTTTTAACCAACATGTGGGTTATTTGCATTTCAAATAAATTAAACTAAACTGAACTAAAGTCCAGGACAATCACATGAGTGGCAGTCAGCTATAATAATAATAACAAAAAACTATTTACATATAAAAACATCACACAAGGACATTGAATAAAACAAGATACGACAACACAGGATAAAATAAAATGTATCGAGAAAAATAATATATTTATGTTGATTCATACTTTTCTAACAGCCAAGACTTTATTTGATATTTAAATTGGTAATGTGTTTAATTGCTGATCCAGGGTGTGCCAATGAGAAGCATCTACTGTATGTAATTATAATGTAGCCATATTCAACCTGCGGCCGCTGCAGCATGTGTATGTGACCTGTCATGGTCATATCAATAAAAATCTAGTTTTCCTATTTCAATCAGTGGACAAATCATTTCTAGATGTCATTTTCTCTCCAAAACCCTTGTCTTTTTTTATACCATACTTTTTTCTTTGGCTTTTTTGCTATTTTGTTTGTTCCAAAAGAAGATATGTCATAATTTCATCATTAATAATTCCATGACAATCTTTTTGTTCAATGAGGTTTGGCCCTGTCTGTTTTCTGTGTGTTTCCTTACTTTTTTAGACCAAAATAGGACCGTCATTTTTAGCTTGGCCCATGGAATTTTGGTATTTTGCTGAGAGGCCCCTGAGCCATCTTAAGTTGAATAGCCCTGAGTGGACAAACATGGGCGTTATCCTTTAACAGAGATGCCCTGATTCCCAGCAATAACACACACAGCCGCTGTGCTGTTTTGGGTGACTTGTCGCGATTAAGAAAAGCTTTGCTGTTAAAATGACATAGTTGAAAAGAGCTAAAATGACAGCAACAATTAAAGAATTAATGGTGACAAAGTAAATCATCTTTTGGGGAAAACACGCCGTGCAAAGTCACAAAAAAAACCTATTCAAATGTTTACTGACAACAAAATGGTCCTTTTGTGGTGGTTATACAGCCAGGACAAATGCTGAGTCACATCTCTAGGCTCTGGTTGCCAGAGTTTCTTCCAGAAATATTGTGCTCCTACAATTCTGAGATCAATTACTGCGTATCTACACATGCTGTGAGCTTGTAGATCTGCTATTTTTAGGGAAGAGGTGTAGTGTAGAGGGAACGAGGGGACGGCATTGGCTCAGGAGGTAGAATTCTTAATACGATTTATTACCTGGGCGCTTCTGGATTCGGTGTCTTGTCAAAGTGGCCTTGAGCAAGACACTGAACCCCTTACTGCTCCTGATGACAGGTTGGTGTCCAACCTGTCAAGCTATGTGCCCATAGGGTATAAGAGCCTATTTTCTGTTTTTGTAGAGTGATATACAAGTACACCCCCTGGACAAGACGCAAGTATGACGCAGGGACTCAAGGCCTATATCCATACTCTCTCTTTCCGAAACCAAACTTTTCGTCGAAAAGGTCCGGTTCGACTACAAAATGACGTCACCCGCGACTTCTAAAAAGCATTACACGGAATTAGAGTTCGGAAAACTCCACGTCGGAAAGTCGCAAATCGCAGAAGAAAAGTTTGGTTTCGGAGAGGCGACAGGCCTTTAGCCTTAATCCAACCCTTGATGCTGAGTGCCAAGCAGCGATGCATTGGGTCCCATTTTTCGAGTCTTTGGTATGACCCGGCTGGGGATTAAACCCTGACATCCTAATTGACTCAGGTGGACACGTTAAGCACAAGGCCACTGAGCAGGTTGGTACCTTGCCTGGTTTCCTCCGCTGTCAGTAAGTGCATGTGTGTGTGAATGGGTGAATGCATATAAATAAATGCACTGTTTACCTAGTATAGAGCTTTGGGGGACTCTGATCAATTAAGTATAGGGCTTGCTTAATGATTTTGAGAGTTTTCCTAATGTGGCATGATTTAAGTATTGAATGCCTAATATCTTGTCATATTTTGTGTTACAAATGGCTCTCTAGTATAGGTGCCAATCCACCCCATGAGTCATATAAATGCTGTCCAAACTCAGGAGCTGCCTTGTGTGTGAAGCCAAGAAACCATCTGTGAGTTCCACATTGACTGACAAAGCAGGATCAACCGCACACAGCGTTAACATGCAGCTTTATACCAGTTTTAGAGCCATGATGCTGCACCAACCCAGCACTATCAAAGACCTCATTCAGTGCCTTCTGTTTTCTCTTTGCCACTGACTGACAATGGAGGCATTAGTGTTTGAGATTGCCATCATAATCACTGCTTTGGTAGATTATGTCTGGATGAGTTGGTTCACTTCGCTGACGCACAATCGCATCACTGATGATTTACGATGCTTTGGCCGTTTTTAGAGAATATTAATGACGTGTTTTGGACATTGGTGCATGTGGGCCACTGTTGCACACCAGCTATAGGCCTAACTCCTCGTTTCCACGTCACATAACCAAAGGGAGAGCTTTTGGAGTGGTGGAGCCGCCTACCAATATTTCGCGTTGTCTGTCTGTCTGTCCCTGTTAGGATGAACTTTGACCAAGTTGTACGCTATATTCCATTAGTAGAACGGTGCGTGGCCGGAGTTATGTTTCATTAGTACAACGGTGTGTGGCCGGATTTGTAGACTTCCACTTCGAACTGAGGTTTGATTTTTCTTTTTTCAATGGGTTACCTTTTAGTCGGGGGCCTTAGGGAGATAGAATGCTAATTTCGTACTAATCAGTCTAAAAGCGCCAAATTTTGCACAGATGTAGCCCAGGGCATGCTTTAATGATTTAGCTAGGGCGCCCGAGTCGCCGACCTTCGGGGTCACACAGCGGCCAAATCAAGTTGGGCCCAATCAAGTTTTTTTGGGGGTATTTAAGTAGGATGTGAGGGGTCTAACTAAGGGTTTGTCATGATGCTGAATCCATTGCAAGCATTTGTTTTGCACAAAAAACATTCCCTGGCCTACAAGTGGCCCCAGAAAACGCCCAGAAAACTGATGAAACTGAGTGATGACTCATCACTTTTCATCACTAAACCATCGTTTTCTGGGGGGCCGCTGTGGCGACCTGGTCAAAAATCATCAATTTCGTGCACTTGGTGCAAAGCTTTTGATTTTTGGTACAGTGTTAGATATGGGTATAAGGTTTTCAAAAACCATCGCAAACAAGTTGGGCTCGCCCCCTAGTGGTCTGTTTGCAATGAATCAAATATTCGATACATCAGTAAATGGTTGAAACACCAAATAATTGATAAAAGAGATTTTTCAATGGATTCTGTTACTATTGGGTATGATAAACAACATACTAAAAGTTTAGGAGGAAAAAAAAACTACCGGAAAGGCATCATTTTCAAGATGGCATCCACGATAATAGACGATGGCATCGTCTATTATTTATTCGGCATTTGAGCCACAGACCATCTTTTTAATGCTGTATTGATGTTGGTACCATAGGAGAGATAATGGGTGCTATACAGTATGAGCTTTTAGATCTGCATTTTTTGGAAAGATCTTGGACATTGGCACAAATCTTTGAATATTTTTAGAGTCGGCCTCAGGTCTAAATGGGTTAAACAATCTTCTTCCATCCCTATATTCCACCATGAGAGAGAGAGAGAGAGAGAGAGAGAGAGAGAGAGAGAGAGAGAGAGAGAGAGAGAGAGAGAGAGAGAGAGAGAGAGATGATGTACAGTATGTACACACACAGTCACACCCATGTACATGTGTGTACACATAACACACATATTATGCAGTCAGAGCCTCTGCCTGATGACCAAAAAGCCTAATATCTCCCCCAGCCAACGGGGAATTCCCCTTTAGGCTATAGTGGTTAGGATGTTGACTTTCCAATGCGGGAGACCAGGGTTTGATTCCTGGGCATTACACGTTATGCACGCACTAAAAGAAGAAATAATGTCATCTCTTCACTCCAGGCAGTGGGGGAAGAAGTACTCAGATATTTTACTTAAGTAAAAGTAGTAGCAATAGCATAATATGAAAA
>NC_137823.1:23507157-23509657 GCF_963921795.1 Nannobrachium achirus | reverse complement strand
TTTAAACTATAGGCTACAAACTATAGGATGACAGGTCAACAAATGGACCTGGCCTCTGTCTGAGGCTCACTTCAGAACAGAAAACGGCAAAGTGCCGTTGCGTTGTCACTTTTTATTCTGCATTTACACAGTGACTGAAAACGCTGCAGTGTGCATGCCATGTGGCTAGGTGGCAGTGACGCACCATAGACCAGCGATGCATGTCGCGCTCACTTTGTTTACGTTCAGCGTGGCTCCACAGCTCTGCACCGTGAGCCACGACGTTACACGTTTTGCGGATTCCCCCTTTGACTTTAATGGGGAAAATTCAAATGGTAAGACGGAATTTCTTAGTTCCGAGATATGGACATTTTGTCCATATCGATCAGCCCTAGTTGCAATGGTGATCAATTTACAATTACATTTAAATTAGGGAGGTCAACAGGCATCAGCTTCCTTGATTGGTCAACCACCCAAACCATCGGCTTCATGGATAGGACAACCTGTGTGTGATGACGTTTGTGCCTCTGAACGTATATAAGTGAAGACAGAATATGCCATGCTATTACACAGCTGCACTCGTGCTATAGGGTGCCGTTGACCAATATGATTTATCCCAGTGTCCTCTGTTGTGAGTAATGTTGCGCTGGGCGCCACGTTTGAGAGGACTAAAGACTCCCAAGCAGACTGCTGTGACAGTGAGACACTATGTGTACTCCTTTGGGGGTAGCTATCGTGGCGACGAGGATCCGATTTATGTACACGTCTTCAACACAGTGTCTTTGCTCTGGAGGAATTTGACCCCAGTCACACCTGGAAGAGGAGAACATCACCCTGACGTTCCCTCGTGGCATGAGGGCCACACAGCTGTGCTAATAGAAGATATTGTCTACATATGGGGTGGTTATGCTTACACTAACAACAATGATGAGTACCACAACCTTCTTTATGGATTTGATGTAAACACCCACAGATGGTTCGTGGTCAAGGTTTCTGGCACTGTTCCAGACGGGAGGAGCTACCACTCAGCCTGCGTCTTGGGGAAAGTCATGTATATACATGGGGGAAATGACCTGACTGGGGCCACTAATGATATCTACAAGTTGGACACCACCACAATGGTCTGGTCTTTGATTAACATCAGAGGTACTCTACCGCAAGCTTATGGTCACTCAGCCACCATCATCGGGACAAAGATGTTTGTATTTGGGGGACGGGGGTACCAGGCTTACTGCTGCAACTACATCAGAGTTTTTGACACAGAGACCAACTGTTGGCTGAACAAACGTTTCACATGGCCTTTTCCAAAAATACGCAGCCATCATTCAGCCTTTGCCTACAATGGAGAGCTGTACCTATTTGGCCAGAACTTTAGACAGGACTTCAATGATCTGTGGAAATGGAATCCAGAGATGTTATCCTGGAAGAAGGTTGAGCCCAAAGGGGAAGGGCCACCTAAGAGGTATAGTTGGACTAAGGTGTGCTGTTGCATGGTGGGAGATCGTATCATCCTCTTTGGAACAAATGATGACCTGTATGCCTTACACTTGAGTCCTTGCCTGAAGACGTTATGCAAACTAGCAGTTATTCAGTACGGTCTGGAGCAGTCAGATCTCCCACATGGCATCAGGTGGGAACTGGCATCCATGACTACCAACAGCAAACAAATAATAATGCATTAAAAAAGAATAAAAAGTATATAAGTAACACTAACACGTGGGTCCAACTAAACTAGACTATATTGGCCTGTTAGAAAAGACGCAATTCTGGGAAATTGCAAGTGTGGTTGCCCTGACGCGAGTCACAAGGAATCTGCTGGGAAATTTATCCCGTATTTCCATTTGTCCCTTTCATGCCCATTTATGGATAACCGGCCCATGGCCTCCCCTAAGTAACAAGAAATCTTGTGAAATAAAATGTCGCCAACCAATCATCAAGGACAATGATACACGAAAGAAGAAGAAAGTGCTAACCATTCCGTCCTTGTACCTCTTATGCCCATATATGGAGATCCATCATGTCATCAATATTGAGCCCATATCTTGAAATGCCCATACATGGACATACTGTGTCATTCTCATGTGGTCTATGAAGTCAGATATCTATGCTGTCAGTCATCTCCATATTACGAATAAATGAATAGAAATTAAACTTTAATCGTCCTCCGTCATGCACTGGGATCAATTCACTTTTTATTTGCCAAATTAAGCTGCATATCCAGTACCATTTAAACCCCCTATTGCTAAATCGTACTTTTAATACACATATACAATCTTTTTTTCACTCTCTACCAAGCCACGTTGTTGCGACCTGTTGTGAGCTTGTAGATGGACTATTTTTTGGCAAATGTTCTGCCCCAGGATTATGGATGTTGGGGATATTTTGATTATCGCAATAAATATGGTCAATAATAATTGTGAAATTACATTTTCATATCGTCCCATTCCTAAAAGTAGGTAAGTCAGACAAGTAGTCCTACTATAGTATTAGGGCAACCAAAATTAGTTCCAACCGCGGCTTA
>NC_137823.1:23394657-23502157 GCF_963921795.1 Nannobrachium achirus | reverse complement strand
GCATTCCCCCATTCATGCTCTCATTGCCACACCGACGGCAGAGGAAACCATGCAAGGCAGCAACCTGCTCATCGGGCGCGGTTAGGGGGTTCAGTGTCTTGCTCAAGGACACTTCAACATTATTGATCTGCTGGGGTCAGAAAAAACAGGTACAAATATTCATTTGTTCCTGTATCAATCTGCACACTGATTGCTGCTTTGGGTATGTCAGGGAGATAGCCTATTCCTCATACGTGCACTCCTTTGGTCTTTCCTATGCGGATGCACTTTCACGGTCAATGTGCACTTTATTGCATGGCACTTTAATGCATGCACTTTTATAGTCAATGTGCACTTTATTATACTTTCAGGTATCTGCTACATGTGTACTGTATTTGCTGTTTTTATTGTATTGTATCGATGTATTGATGTCTATGACGCTGCAACCCAATTTGCCCTTTGGGGACACTAAATAAACAAACCTTGAACCTTGAGCCCGGCCGGGATCGAACCAGGAACCTTCTGACTCCTAATCGGCCGTTACGGCCTGACCTATTGCCGCCCCACACACACACACGCACACGCACACGCACACACACACGCACACACACACACACACACACACACACACACACACACACACACTTCACAGGCTGACACACTGTTCACTGTCACCTACCACATTCTCAATATTCCAGACATTCCTTATACACTAAAGGCTATAAGGCTTATAGTATTGGAGATTTGACTGACATTGTGTAAGTACGTGTGTGTGTGTGTGTGTGTGTGTGTGTGTGTGTGTGTGTGTGTGTGCATGCATGTGTGTGTGTGTGTGTATGTGTGCGCACTTGTGTGTGGGCATGTGTGTCACCACGGCCCATAGCCTTTTATGTCACTTTGATGTTTTATTCTCAGATCTGAGTCACACATACACACACGCACACGCACACGCACACACACACACACACACACACACACACACACACACACACACACACACACGCAAGCACACACACATGCTCGCACACACACTCCATGCTCCACCCATAGTGTCCGTCCAGCAGATATGAGTAATGGACGAAACGCTCCTTATCAATGGAGATAAAAGTTAATGCATGCTAATTTGGGACAGAAATCAAACGCTGCAGGAAGAAAGTGGTGCACGTACGCTCACAGCAATAATAGCGGCGGGGCAACAGGGGTCTTGATTATGTGACCCAGATGGTTATCTGACGGTTCCCAGGACTTTCTCCCAATCATCGGATCAAACGTCGACGCCGCTGCTGCTATAGTGATGTCATCCCTTGTCCAACAATTCAGATCACTCAGAAGGATAATGTTGATACTGACAGACACTAAATGACCCCGTCGGTCTGTGGACTCGGTCAGCTACAACTGCAGCTAAGGATTGGTCCATATAGCATTGCACCCACTGTCTGTGTACACTTGGTCTATATTCACTAGTCCTGTGCCCGGGGGTGTGCACAGTAGTCTATAAGAGGGATTGAATCCAGGAGTCTCAGAAGTAATGTTGGAGAACCCAGACCGGTGCCCGTTGGGCAGAATGGTCACCATCGATGTCTAGTTGTGCAATACCCGCTGTATCCGTCTGTCTGTATGTCTGGCCCTCTTTTATGCCCAGGCCTGTGATGTCATCTCCAAATTTGGGCACTGTAGTGATGTCAGTCAGTAATGTCAGTTGGGCATTGTTTCAGCAACGGCTGTTACCATGGTGGCGACACTGTTTAGCATCAGTGATGTCAGCATGCAGACAGACAGTCAGACATTCGCAAAAAAAGATATTACCTGGCTAAAGCTACACTATGTAACTTTCCTCTTCTACCCAGGATTTGAACCCCAGTTTCTGCCAATGTGTGCTGCCATGTTTTACCATTGAGCTAACAGAGCCTGCCTGCTTGCTCAGGGGATAAATTGAATCTTACCCTTCAGGTCAGAATTCCTGTCATATCCTGTGTCTAGGTGAGACATGACCTTTGCTTTGACACAATCTAAATTAACATATACAGATTGAACAAAATACAATTTTATTCATATACGTATGTAAAAAAAAAAAAAAGATACATGGGCCCGGGCCTGTGAACCCTAGGCTGTAAAGCCTGACTGCATGTTGCGGGTTCGAATCCCACTCCCAACGACCTTTGCTGCGTGTCACTCCCAAGCTGTCCTATCAATAAATAAAGAAATTACATGGTGCCGCTTTAAAGTTACTCTATGTCATTTTTGTGTGAATACAATGTAACTTTTACCAATTGAGTATGTTAATTGGGGTTGGGACCCGGAACCGAAGGAACCACAGTTAACATTGAGGAATCAGAATCTGTTCCATCACATTTGGATCCGTTTCCCAGAACAGGTTTATCACACTGTCAGAGCTGGATGTTAATACATTTACAATACAGCTGGTTTTCAAAGTTTTACATTTAAGATCTGCTATCTGCAATCTGGTACATTTGATTCAATTAACTATGACCAAGTCAGTTATGCTTAACCCACCAAGTCAGTTATGCTGGGTGTCTGAGTCGTTGAATAGATGTTCTGTGGACCCACCAGGGGGTAAGATGCTCACAAGCACATGCACACGCCATGACATGCCATATCCCAATGATTTGGACTTCAGTTCAGATTTCACCCCCTGAACCCCTGCCTATCGACCTTCACAAGTCCGTCTGTCTGACTTCCTACCTGGCTGTCTGTCTGTCTGTCTGTCTGTCCCCATGTCTGTCCACGACTGTTCCCAAAGCTCTGCCTATCTCTTTATCTTTCTTCCTCTTCCTCTTTCTCTCTCCCTCTCCCTCTTTTCTGCTGGTGATTTGTTTAGTGTGTGTTCTCTCTTGTCCTCTTTCTTGCTTGATTTTCATTTTCCTTTCACTTCTCTCTGTCCATCCCTGTTCAGTTGTCCCCCCCCACCCGTTCAGTTGTCCCCCCCCCCCCTCTCTCTCTCTCCCTCTCTGAGTCTGTGTGTCCATGTCTTTCCCTTGTATTTCCCCTACAACAACTTGTTATGCAACAAGGAAGCGGCAGTAGCCAGTTTGGACATCAGGCAGACAGACACTGTCTGCTCTGAGAGAGAGAGAGAGAGAGAGAGAGAGAGAGAGAGAGAGAGAGAGAGAGAGAGAAAGAGAGAGAGAGAGAGAGAGAGAGGGGGGGGGGAGATAGAGGGGGAGGGGGGAGAGAAAGAGCGAGCGAGACGGTGAGGGTGAGAGAGAGCCCAGGGGTGTTGGCAATGTCTTGGGAACAGGGTGATCAGGACGTGGGAGCAGTCTCACACGCACACACGCGCGCGCGCGCACACACACACAGAAAGAGAGAGAGTCTGGGCTGAGAAATGGGTCACTGTTGGCCAGGACAGATATAATTACAAAGCCCCCCATTCTCCATTCACACACACACACACGCACGCACGCACGCACGCACGCACGCACGCACACAGGTGCTGTGCGAGATCTGAAACACTGTTAAATCACACCATTTATTAATCACTATTAGAACCACCTAATCACTCCCTCGCTGCCTATGTCTTTTTCATCCCTTCTTTTCCTCCATTCTCTATGAGATGTTGAATTGTCTCTCTCTCTTGCCTGTGTTTCCATCAGTGGTGGGAAGTAACTATTACTGTACTTACTTGCGACCATTTTCCAAATACTGTAAACTTCCACTAAACTATTGTACTTCTTTACTCCACTACAATTATTTGAGAACTGTAGTTACAACCAGGGCAGGAATTTCATGGAGGCCATGAAGGCCATGGCCGCCGTTGTCCCTCAGTTTGGCCTTGTGCCCCTCAAACCAATGGCATGACCTGAGGCCACACAGTGGCCTTAATGCCCCAGCTGACTGTACCACTTTCTCCTGTCTCTTTCTGGTCAATATAGACAGTAGACACCAGTGTCTCTTTCTTGTCCCCATGCATCTTTAAACCAATCCAGTGACTTTGATTGGTGCAGGGCTGAGCATGGATCAGATTGTAAATATCACCATTTATCTTTTTCACTGCAGATTAGGTTATCATCCCTAATCCTTAATTCTTTCAATGGACTAAAATCTTGTTTTATTTGTGGCCTTCCTGCCCTGGCATTTGGCCTTTGTGCCCTCAGAAAATGAACAACTGCAAAGGCCAAGTGGCCATGCACAGACCTAAAATGACGAAATTCCAGGCCTGGTACTAACTTCGCAGATTTAAGGCCCATTTCCACTGGACCATGCAGAATACAAATATCTGTCTCCATTCAAGTGGATATTGAATGGAGACAGATATTTTTATCTGTTTATCTGGCCCAGTGGGAATGGGCCTTTATTATTATATATAAAAAAAAGATTGCTTGTATTTCAAAAAGGTGAAAGTCCTCTTAATTTGGTACTGTATATATAAATGTATTTAGGCGCGCGCGTGTGTGTGTGTGTGTGTGTGTGTGTGTGTGTGTGTGTGTGTGTGTGTGTGTGTGTGTGTGTGTGTGTGTGTGTGTGTGTGTGTGTGTGTGTGTGTGTGTGTGCGCGCGTGTGTGTGAGTGTGTGATGCCTATCACCAACGTGACCTCTGCATGTTCTATTTTTACGCTTGTTGACCTTTAAACCTTGGTTTTCATATTTAGGTTTACAAACACTGGGAAACTAGCGGGGGGATTCCACAAGTGTGTGTGTGTGTGTGTGTGTGTGTGTGTGTGTGTGTGTGTGTGTGTGTGTGTGTGTGTATGTGTGTGTGTGTGTGTGTGTGTGTGTGTGTGTGTGTGTGTGTGTGTGTGTGTGTGTGTGAGAGAGCTAGATATACAGATAGAGAGAATGAGTGTGTATTTGTGCCTGTAGGGTAAATGCACAGTTATTATTGTGTTTTTGTTGTTTTATAATCATAACTCATTCATTCATCTATTCATTTATATATTATTTTCTCTTTCTTTCTTTCTTTCTTTCTTTCGAATACTTTATTAACAGTTTGCAAAAGTAGCTACAGTGATAGGCTGTTTATACAATGATGCTAAAGGGATTTAAAACAAAAGAAATCATGTAATTTCTTTGTCGACCCAATCATGCAACATTCGAGCCATAAGTTATGGATAATAAAACAACAACAACAACAACAACAACAACAAAAAGATTGTATGTATGTTCTTCTGTATATTCCCCTGATCTATAGCATTGGTTTTCAACGAGTGGTCCGGGGACCACCGGACCCCACTTTGAGAACCAATGTTATCATTAATAGCCCAACGTGCAGCAAACAACAGAACGGTTTATGCGGAGCAATGTCTCCACCTGCTGACCAACCAAGAGAGTTCCACTCGCAGACCTACTTCTTTCCTTGGTTGGTTAACATGTGTCAGCTGACCAAAACAAGGAAGTATATGAAGGAGTGGAACCTCAGCACTGACAGCACCGTTTAGTGATAAAACAACACGTCAGTTAGGCTATATATTTTTTATGCGTTAATGTTGTAGTGGAGGCTGGACCATAAATACATGCGCTTCACCCACGAACCTGGCTTCTCAGAGAAAACGTCGTTGAGGTTGTTAAAAACACTCTGGCTCTATGCTCCGTTGTTGACAGCCATAGGGTGACAGCAGGTGAGGTGACAGACTGACAGCAGCCAGGTGACAATGACGGCGGCGGTCAAGTCGTTTCGGGCTCCGGGGCGTCATGGCTACGCGGTGGAGGTGTCTCCATTCATGGCCAATAGACTGGCCTGTGCGACGTCCCAGTACTACGGCATCACTGGTGAGTGGTGTACTGTGTTAAGCCCAACTGCAGGTGGCGCTCTACTCATTTTTGGTAGGGACTCAGACTCAGTGTTTCTAAAACTTTAAAATGTCAAGGTCTCCCCTTAACTCCAACCAAATTCCATGTGTCAGAGTTACAGACTTGTCTGGGTCAATTTAGACCCGCCTAAAGGAACCCACAGAATCCCTGGAATCCACTTTGATAAAATGCTGTAGGTGGACTGACATTGGTTAAGGTTCTAAATCATTTTCAAGTAAAGGACCCCCAAATATATATGTATTTGGCCATGGACCCCCCCATTTGAAAATATGTTATGCCAGGAAGTGCAGGAACCCCCATAAGAGAGAGTAAATGTGCATTGTGAGTGCTGTGAGCTTGAAGATGGGCTATTTTTGTATAGCCTGAAAATAAGCTGTTAAACTGTTCATTGTTTAGCTGGGGACCCCCTGGAAGCCCCTCAAGGACCCCTGGGGGTCTCCAGACCCCACTGCAATAAGCTAGAATGGGTACAATATAGAAGGTGCATATACACGCACTGTACTGTGGACCCAAGAGTTGGTTAACAAAGTTTGTGTGTGTGTGTGTGTGTGTGTGTGTGTGTGTGTGTGTGTGTGTGTGTGTGTGTGTTTCCAGGTTGTGGTACACTGCTTGTGCTGGAAGAGACAGAGACAGGGATCTCTCTCGTAAGAAGGTAAAACTCTCAAGCTATTTGTCTGTCTCTCAGTCTCAACCTTTTTCATGTCAAGGACCCGTTTTTTTATTGACCTCTAGGTTGTCTACGTATGACAGTGGTTCTCAATCTTTTTTGGCTACAGTACCCCCTTACACGGATTTCCGAAGCCAAGTAGGCCTACCCACTTCCCTTTACATCAAAAGTCCAGTTCCAAAACCAATACCTTCAAAATAAACGGCATAATGGCAAATAAAAATAGCTGTCTATTCAATAACAGTTACTACTAGTCAAGTAATTGATGTAATTTGGTTTAGAAATGTACATATGAGCAGGTTCACACCATCTCTGTCAATGTTTTATCATTAACCTTGCGACCTGACGGTCGCTTATCTCCCGATTAGGGAGTGTTACTGGTTAACCATAACAGTAAAATACATATTCCCATGTTCTATTTTTTTTTACTCCCACGTACCCCTAGGCGTACACATACCCCCATTTGAGAAACACCGGTCTAGGACCCTGTAAATTCCTCAGTATTAATTAAAGGGGAAAACCACCCATTTCCAATATTGAACTATGTCATTAATATACCTTAGAACAGGGGTTTTCAAAGTGGGTGACGGGGCACCCTGGGGTGCCGCGACGGCAGTCCAGGGGTGCCGCAAGATAATTTGATAATAGCCTATTTGGAATTTATTTGGACACTTGAAAAAATATTTAGTATCATTTTAAACTTGAAGTACAAAGTTATTTTCAGTCAGTTCTAACCAAAATGGCTATTATCTCAACGTTTTCCTCGCAACATAATCACTAAAATATCGTCACTGTCAGGCAGAAACCTCGTATCTCCAAGTTTCAAATGTGTACGTATTTTGGTAAAGCAAAGCCCTGCTTCATCATACAAGACTGTCGCACAAAACTAGTGAAAACAGCACATCTACAAGCACACAACGCCTCGCGACACGAGGCATTGTGTGCTTGTAGATCTGCTGTTTTCACTAGTTTAGTTAATTTTATATATGATAAATACAAAACAAACGGTTTTGGAAATACAAGGTTTCCACCCGACAACTACGATATGCTATAAATATAAGGTGCTGGGAGTTAAAATTATAATGTAGGGGTGCCTCGGATTTAAAAAATATTTATGGGGTGCCCTGAGACAAAAAAGTTTGGGAACCCCTGCCTTAGAAGAGTTGTGTGGAAATTTCATTCCATGTGTGGCATAATGGTATAATTTAGGGTAGCTGCCAGACAACGCCACCGGTGGAATTACGCCACCGGAAATAGTTCTATTATTTAATTCAAACACCTTAAATTACTAAGAACACACAAGTTCGTTTTACAATAATAATCAAGGCATAAACGTATGTAACCAAAGTACAAAACGGGCTTTTTATTATAACTTAGCAGGTTAATGTAGTCAGTAATCATATCATCATCATTTCTTTTATAGTCACTTAATACTTGTAATCGGTTAAAAAGAGGAACAGTGCACTCAAGCAATCAACAATAAAACACTTATGTGACTATCTATGGGCCAGGTGCAAAAGGGCAAAGGGGAATAGGGATAGGGCGACCGCCCCAGGGAAGTGGCTCTCCAACAAATCGCAGCAAATCAATATAAACAAAATAATATAATCAAACACAGCAAACGGGGGGATTACCACAACCCTGGGCGGCCGTCCCTGTCCCAATGTAAGGCCCCAGCACCGTGGCTTGTGTAATAGAAAGAAACAGGTATTAAAATGATTGAATCACAGTAGTTCCAAGATACACTTTGTTTCCTATTGAAACTAAATAAATGCTGTCGTCTGCCAGTATGGCCTAGTGCCAGCTCGTTGTAATTAAATCAGGTAGAGAACTACATAACCAACCACCACTAAACCACTAAATAAATCCAATACAATAAATCATAAAGCAAAATAACAAACAATAAGGCTGGCCGGAAAGCCGGGCTATGGACCGCCGGGTAGGACGGCTGTAAGGAGCCGTACAAACGCCGTGTCTTCGTGCCGCCCGCCGGCAACTTTATGAATGGAGGAAGAGTGGTATGGTATCGGGCGTTGGCTTTTCTTAATGGCTGGTGACCGTAAAAGGTCCGCAAAGCAGCAGCTGCCCTGGCCCTGAAACAGGCAACAAGCGGCCCGGTTAGTTTACTAATTATACTATAAAGTTCACAGAAACAGGAACAGAGAGATGCACAACTCACCACTTAAACAACAGCGGCCGACACGGATGTCCCGTCCGGGTATAGCTGTCCCCCGGGTATAGCTGTTACTAAACTGGAATAATAAAACAAAGCCCATGTTTAGTCTGGTGCAGACACCAAACAAAACTATACTGCGGAGAGGGAGGACTATAAACCTACCTAATGTGCGTGTTCTTAATCACCGCACAGAAGCGCAGGAGCTCGTTGACGAGCGTGGTAGCATCAAAGCTAAGAGACAACAAACGGTCATGGTCAAGTTCAAGTTCACTATGCAGCATATACTGGCGATTGTTTAAGCAGCAAGACAGAGAGACATACCTGAATTTAACAAGACAGGAGCACCGCGATAAGCCCAACGGCCAGCGTTTAGAAGACAACGTTTAGTGGTTGCAGAGCACCCACAACAAGTGTGCTGTGTGGCACTAGGTGAGCAGAAACAGACGGCTGACTGTGAGTAGGGTTGTGTGGCCTATATACTGGTGGCAATCAACCCACTGCTGAGTGGGCGGAGAGTGGACTGTGGGAACGAACGCCCATTCTGCTACACATGCATGAGGTAAAATTAGAAAATTTGTTTATTTTGTAATTTGCCATTAACCCTACAAGGGCCGGTCAGAGTGAACCAAAGGGCTGCATACGGCCCCCGGGCCGCACAATGCCCAGGTCTAATTTAAACCCTCTGTAATTGTAGATCTGCTATTTTTTGGCAACTGTTCCACCCCAGGATAATGGATGTTGAGGATATTTTGATTATTGTAAATGGCGATTTCTGTGGTCACAATAATTGTGATATGACATTTTCATATCGTCCCATCCCTACAAACAAAGTATTTGTGAATGTGTCCTACCTCCTGTGTGTGTGTGTGTGTGTGTGTGTGTGTGTGTGTGTGTGTGTGTGTGTGTGTGTAGTTGTGAGTGGAGTGACGGCTTGTTTGACGTGTCGTGGAGTGAAGCCAACGAGCACATCCTGGTGGCGGGGGGCGGAGACGGAACCTTGCAGCTCTGGGATACAGCCAATCACAGCGCACCACTCCGCGTGGCCAAGGAGCACACACAGGAGGTAGGGTGCACGCACGCACGCACGCACGCACGCACGCACGCTCTATTAGGACTTAGAACCAAGACGGAAATAGCATGACATGGCATCTCCGGTTTACTTCCCGTATCCGCGTAATGTAGTTGGACACCTTTTTAGGAGGGGGAAGCAGGTTTGAAGTCTATTCATTTCCAATGGGAGAGTGAACATGAACACAGCTTCTGAGCAATTCTTTAGCACCGTGGTCACTGAACTAAATATTGGACCCGATCGGCACAAGCCACATTATATCCAAAAATCTTCATACTAAAGTATTTTTTTCAGCGACACAAATAAGGAGAAAATTAACTTTATTATCGCCCTTTCTCTGTCCCAGCAACACACTCTCGCGGGATCTAGAACCAGTAAACAGGACGTTAGCGAGATTTGCCGTGAGACACCAGCGCCTACTTAGGAGGCTATTTGTAGGCTTTGTTGCCATGTCGCACTCTAGTGGCTCCAACCAGCATTCCCTATCTTGTGTATTATAAATCTTTGCTTAAAATAAATAAATAGTTTGTCTTTGTGGTCCACTGTGTGTGTGTGCGTGCGTGCGTGCGTGCGTGCGTGCGTGCGTGCGTGCGTGCGTGCGTGCGTGTGTGTGTGTGTGTGCGTGCGTGCGTTTGTGTGTGTGTGCATACAGGTGTATGCTGTAGACTGGAGTCAGACCAGAGGAGAGAATCTGGTGGTTTCTGGTTCCTGGGACCAAACCGCTAAAGTGGTGAGACCTACCTTCCTTCCTTTCCTTTGATAATTCTTTCCTTCCCGCTTCATCATCATCGTCATCGTCATCATCATCATCATCCTCATCATCATTAACATTGTTGTTTTGTGCGTTCCCAGTGGGACCCCAACCTCGGCCAATCGCTATGCACCCTCAAAGGTCACGAAGGGGTCATCTACAGCACCGTCTGGTCCCCTCACATCCCAGGATGCCTTGCTTCAGCATCAGGTGAGACCGACACACACAATAGAGTCAGCAGAGGATGGATGGATGGTCACTAAAAATATTTTTTTTTGTGCAAGCTCCATCATTTTTGATCCACGCTAAACGCTCCAATATGTGACTTTGTGTTTATGTCCATGTGTTTTGCCATTGTATCAAATACTGATGTCTCATGTCCCTATCTTGTAACGTCATGTGGGTCTATCATTATCATCATCATCAACAGCACTGCTGCCTTCACATGGGTGTGATTTTTGTTATTTCCATGAAAGGGCAGGGGGTGCAAGGAGAGAGAGGGAAAGATCAATGTAAACAACTATGTATTTACATACTGTATGCAGCAGAGTGGCTCACAGCCTCAGCCGGATGACCTAAAAGTCTAATTTCTCCCTCGGATTATAGGGAATTCCATTTATTTTAATGGTTAAGATGTTGGCTTTCCACACAGGAGAGACCTGGGTTCGAATCTTAGGCGTTACAAATAGCATATTATCTATCTGGTGTGGTATGTACCTGAGGTTAGACCCAAGGTGCGTGAGCATAGCAGCAGATAGTATGTACCGTACATGATATGGATGTTAGTTAAGGTGCAAGAATTAATAAATATTAATAGCTTGTACCCATTTAGACCAGAGGCCGATTCTACAACAGTTTTCTAAAAAAAAAACGTATGTTTTCTATATCAGTGGTGCTCAAACCTTTTCATATCAAAGACCCACAGAATTATATGTATTTGGCCGCAGAACCCCATCTGAAAAGACTTCCAGGGACCTCCCCAGAAGCAAAGTTACAAATGTATTGAATATATTATATATTCAAAGATTTGCACAAATGTTCATGATTTTTGAATAGTATAAAATAATGTAAAGTGGTTAAATGTAAAGTGACACAGATGCTTTCCAGGTCTAAATGGCTTATTAACGTGCAGAATATCGCCTGGTGTCAGGAATATAAGTCGGTACCTTCAAAAAGGACACACAAAGTTCAATAATTCAATCAGGTCAGACTACTAAAGAAGTCCTTTGTTGATCAGTCGATTGTTGAGGCTAAATTTAGAATCTGGCCAAGGGTATGCAGAACAGTGAAGGATGTCTTTTCCTCGTTTTTATGTATGAAATTGTTACTGTCCCAGCCTAGGGGAACCGAGGTGCAACATGAAAGTATGGAACTCCTTCTCTCAATTCAATTAAAAGGAGCTTTATTGGCATGAGAAAACATAGGTTTACATTGCCAAAGCAAATCCTCCTCTCCTTAACTCCCAAAGAATGTCCAGCGACTAAAGTCAGCCATACAATGGGTTTTATTCAGAGTCTGTGACAGCAAAATAAGAAACAAAATAAACTAAACAGAACACATCCTAAATTATCTATCCAAAATAATGCAACCAATTAACCTAAATCCTAAACAACAAAACTGGAGGGAGCCCAAAAGAAATGCTGCCAAACCCTGGCTGTAGATAGTTCAATCTGTTTGTGTAATACAATGAACAAACACATGATGGGGCTATTGGTCTTTTTTTCCATGAAATCACATAAAATAGTGATGGATGGATAGATGGATTGAAGGAATGATATGAATGGAATAGGAATGAGGGGAATCGAGGACATGGCGTCCCTTTTGGGCATGTTATAGGTTGAGATTGAAAAAATAAATATCACACATTGTATATAGTATATAGGGTTATAGTCTATATGGTATATAGGGCTATAGTATATACTGTAAAGTATTATATAAAGTTTTAAGTAATGGAAGTAAGGAAGTGAGTGGAAAAGGTAATACTGTCTTCTTACAACTAGGTGTCAGTGTAACAGTGTTAATGCAGTCATCCAGTGCTCTGTATATGAAATAGATTTTGGCTTAATTTGATTCGATTTTCAGACCATAAAGGAAGTATAGGCCCATTACTCATATATATATATATATATATATATATACATTTTATTCTTAACAAAGCTAATTTGTTCTGTTTGTTCAGTCTTGTAGATGACAGTTAGATAGATGCGTTTATGGCCTAAGATACCTGTTTTCATGTTACATTTCCATTCTGTTTTCATCCGCTGTTGTCAAATACAACACAGTCATTTCCTCACACAAACGGAAAGATCCAAAATAATCACACAGTCAAAAAGCTAAAGTATTTATTTGTCTTCTCCTCCAGGCTTTTTGTAGAAACCCTAGCCAAAACAAAAACCTCCTTCACAAAAGCCACTTCAACAAACTACCTTCTTTAGACCAAAATAAACCACTGGTCTTGGACGTCCGATCCGGAACTGTTTTCATCCGAGACGTTTTCCATTGCAATCAACGGGAATACTGCAAACTTACTGCAATATCATTATAGATTTAATTACAGTAATACAGCTGTAAGCAAGAGATTAAAATGCCTGCCTCTGGAATCACGCCTACACTAAGATTACCAGGAACTAATTCCCCCCAGAACCTTCTCTCCGGGTGACTCCCTTTTATGATATATTATGCTGTCTCCCTCCCAGTGTTACTGAATCTTTCTCCTTTTCTCCCATTGTAGTCGTTATGCCAAATTTCCTGAATTCCCCAGACACCTACTGTATGTGTATTGTTACTTCTCTTTATCTCTACTGGCTCACCTGCCAGTGAGGAGCCCCCACTGGGAGGACATGGTGCCTCTGTTCTGCTACAGCAGGGGTGGGCAACTTTGATGATGGCGAGGGCCACTATATTTCCACCTTCACTCCAGAGGGCCACATTGCATATTGCTACGTCCTATGTACTTTGTCATTCTAGTATCTCATACAAAAGAAGCAAAAATATCAGATCTACAAGCTCAAAACGCATCGTGCTGCGATGCGTTTTGAGCTTGTAGATCGGCTATTTGTGTTTCTTTTGAATTGGAATACTGAATTATTTGTTTTATTTTTTAATTGGAATCCTGAAATGTAACATTTTGATTTAATTTCAAACGCATTTAGTTATATACTCATGTTAACTTTATGAACCTAAATACAAATACGTTGGACATAAAAGAAGACATTTTAATACTACTATACTAGTCATTAAGCTACTAATATAGACTGACGGAATTAAAGCAGGTCATGTTTGGAATTATAACAGCTGAAATCAATAATATATCAGTATTCTGGTATTAACCTGCGGGCCGCATTAAGTGGAGGTGGGGCCGCATGTGGCCCCCGGGCCGCCAGTTGCCCATGTATGTGCTACAGCATTCTGGGGCAGCTGTGGCTCAGGAGGTAGAGCCGTGGGTCGGCGGTTCGAATCCCGGCTCCTCCTGTCCACGTGTCCAAGTGTCCTTGGGCAAGACGCTGAACCCCACGTTGCCTCCAATGAGTCGGTCAGTGTTAGCGTGTTTTAATGTGGGGACGCTGGCGTCGACTGTTCACCGCTTCACCTCCCAATGTATGAACGAACAGTTTTCAGAAAAAAACGTATGTTTTCTATATCAGTGGTGCTCAAACCTTTTCATATCAAAGACCCACAGAATTATATGTATTTGGTCGAGGAACCCCATCTGAAAAGACTTCCAGGGATCTCATTTGAGTAACAAATGTTTTAAAAATATATTACAGTATATATTCAAAGATTTGCACATGATTTTTGAATAGTATAAAATAATGTTTAAAGTGGTTAAATGTAAAGTGACACAGATGCTTTCCAGGTCTAAATGGGTTAAGGTGCAGAATATCGCCTCGTGTCAGGAATATAAGTTGCTACCTTCAAAAAGGACACACAAAGTTCAATAAAAGCGCTTTGAGTGCTTAGAAAAGCGCTATAAAAATGCTATCCATTGTCCTTACTACTCCTGTTTGACACCTGCCGCTGACAGGTGCTGCGCCACTCCAGCCCGTGGACAAAGATAGCCCGGCTTCCTGCCAACTAACACGGGCAATTGTGTTCGTACGTCAGCTTGATCGGTGGCACCGCGAAGGGTTCAAACCTGTAGTCTCCGTTCTGGTAAACAGGTACTCTTACCCTGCGCTAGTGCCCCCAGTCTTGTTTTATCACTCCAGGGAACTTAGAAATAAATTAATCGCTCAAGTAACTTTCGTGATTTTCTAAACTCCACCAAAGAAGTGATCTTAACCACTCCCCCTCCCCTTCTCTCCTTCTATCGGGAAGTGAGTTTGAATTAAATCAGCTTAGTTTTAAGATGACAATAGAAGTCAATCAGGTTCATAGCCAGAGGGAGTCCTCGGATTAGCCTATCCACTTTTTTTTACAGGGATCATACGGTAACTTTATCGGGACTTAAACTCATTTGCGCTCATGACTGTATGGTTGCATCAGTATCTTGATCAGATTGCGGTCCAATAGGAGGCTCCTCTGAGCCTGCTGCGTTGGCGCGGTATCAGTTTGTGGGAGTACAGGGGAAGTGGAACGAGTTGGCTTAATTAGTTTGGGTTAATTGCTTCATTGGAGGGAGCAGGCTGCGGGCTTGACTCGCTGATGTAATTTCAGAACCAGGATGTGGTAGCTTTTTGGGAAGTTTATGTTCTGAACCGCAAAGCAGACAAGGCCTATTTGGTCCATTTGGTTACATTGGTAAATTAGGATTTACAGATGTAAGGATTTTACAAGCAGAAATTATTATATATTAAGGTCCTTCCAGGGGTGTATTTGAGGCATCAACTATATCATACAGTATGAATAGTTTTGATATTTGCTGGAGATTCATTCACAGTATTTTTTTAATTTTTGGACAGGCGGCAAGAGTATCATTTCTGTAACCGGCCCTTCTCCAAAGCTTGATAAAAGAAGAAAAAGTCTGCTTTGTGCTTGTGTGCACATACTGTATTCAGGTTTCCCACGGTCATGAAATTCCTGGAAATATTTTGAATTTAGAAAAATATTTTTCCAGTACTGGAAAGGTTTTGGAATTGATCAAGGGTCCTGGAAGGTCCTGGAAAAAATAACTATGCATTGTCTTTGGTTATTGATTTTGTTAATAACTCTGAAATGACAAATTAAACATTTGCCAAATTGTCAAATATTAGAGGCAGAAATTGTGAAAATAGCCGATCTAGCATGTAGATCAGCTATTTTCACAATAGAACCGTGTTATACAAAATTCCTCTATTCTTAGTGCTCGTCAGGGTGGGGGGGTCCCCAGTTCAAATATGATTATTTCGGCGGTCACGGCCTGAAAAGGTTGAGAACCACTGGCATACACTACCTGTCTTTGGGCATTGCACATAGGAGTAAGCAACCTGTTACTGAGCTGAATTATTGTTATACTAGAAGCTGGGCCGCCCTTCGGGCGGCCCAGCGTCTAGTCAGCGACCTGGCCAACTCGGAACAATGTAAATAGGGAATGAATGCCCCGCCCTTTAATGCAAACCCCATTATACCTGTTTTCATAGGACCCGTTTTGACCATCTGTCTGCCTGTGTCCATTTATGCCCATATATGGAGATATCTGTATCTGTCTGTCTGTCGGCGTCCATTTTATGTCCATATATGGAGATCACTGCAGTTATAGTTCTGGGTCCATTTTATGCCCATATATGGAGATATCTGTCTATCTGCGTCCATTTTATGCCCATATATGGAGTATCTGTCTGTGCCTCCAACTGTGTTGCAGACACAGTGCCGGTTCCCCCTTTAATGCAAACCTCATTATACCTGTTGTCATAGGACCCGTTTTGAACATCTGTTTGCCTGTGTCCATTTATGCCCATATATGGAGATATCTGTATCTGTCTGTCTGCGTCCATTTTATGCCCATATATGGAGATCTTTGACCATCTGTTTGCCTCTGTCCATTTATATCCATATATGGAGATATCTGTATCTGTCTGTCTGCAATCCATTTTATGCCCATATATGGGGGCATTCATTTTATGCCCATATATGGAGAACGCGCGTGCCCGTGGGACGAACGGTTCTCGAGATACGCGGATTACATACATACATACACAATCACAGAGATTTTTTGTTGACTCATGTGGCGTACGTGATGTCAGAGCCTTTTATGAAGTGATGTCACAATGAGTCAGAGCTTTCGCCGATTTCCTCCGGAACAGCCTGATGTCAACAATCAACCCCGCATAAGGAGATTCCGAACGTTTCGCGCCGGTTCGGGAAAACCGCGCGTCGGGTCGGGTCGAGACCCGGCACTGCACTCCGTGCCGCGGCGGGGAACGCGCGTGCCGAATCTGAAGCCGGTGGGACGAACGGTTCTCGAGATACGCGGATTACAGACACACACACAGACAGACAGACAGACAGACACACACGCAGAGACTTCTCGCATTTATAGATAGATAGTACTGGAAATTGGGTTAAATATTCTGGAAAAGTTTTGGAAATTAATTGGTAAAAATGTGTGGGAACCCTGTGTATTTATGTGTGCATACAAGTGTGCGCATCCAAGTGTGTCTGCCGTACATGAATGCACGCGACTGACTGAGCGCCCGTTTTCCCCTTATTATATCAATCGGCCCTTTAATAAAATTGGAGGCAAGTCGATGAGTTGACATGATGGTTTGTGGGAACGTCCATTTCCTCCAAGGAGCCGATGGCAGCTTGATGGACGCTATCAGACGTTTGCATGGGTTGTGTGCATGTGTGTGCGTGTGCGGGCCACTAACATCTCAGCACGGGGAGCTCAGTCATCATCAGTAATGGGTTTTTATGGAGGGACAATTCTCAGTAAATGGCTTAACCTCACAGGGCCGAAGGGCCTGCAGAGCTCTGCTACAGCAGTTATCTGATCGCTTCACCAGGGTACCATGGACCACAAATCTAACAATAGAGGCTGTATTTACTGCTGTGCTGGAGCCATCTGAACTAGGCTAAAAACAGTGGTGCTCAAACCTTTTCGTGATGTCAAGGACCCCGAAATTGACACTTATTATTAGCCCGCACGCAGACCCCCATTTGAAACGATATGCCAGGGAGGGACCCCCATAAGAGATTATTCACCCACAATTTTGCATTCCATTTGTACACTTTCTGAGTTACAGACACATAAGGGTCCATTTGGTTCCTAACTATCATTTAGGTATGGGTCCAGCTCCAGGGGGTCTCCGGACCCCAGTTTGAGAACCAATGAACTAAAAAACATATATTCATATTTTGCATCAATAGAACATACAGTCATGCTTACATTATTGTTGATGAACACTCCCCCCTCCTCCCACTCTCAACATCAACTATTAAGGGAAGATAAAAAAGATGAGTGTAATTAATTCCAGACTGATTTCCAGTCTAATTGCATAAAAGTCTCTTCTATTTCCCTGAATTTATTACATTTCCCTCTCTGACCACATCGGTTAACTTCTTCAAAGCATGGCAGGACACCATTTCCCGTTCTCGCAGGTGTAGGCTGTAGGGCCGTCTATACTTTTATATCTCAACGCAAGAAGCAGCCATAGACTCACTGTATTAGTCACTCTCCTATCTTGACGCAGCAAGATATCAATCACTTTCTTATTCGGAACTATGCAGACGAATATCAATCACTCTCTTAATTCTGAAACAGCAAGATATCAATCACTGTCCTAGCCTGAAGCAGACACACATCAATCAAGTGATCAGGATGGATACCTAGGGGTGCAACAGTTGATGGAATGAATTGATTTAACCGATTATGAATAAATGATTGCTGATTCAATAGAACTAGAATTGTGGTAATTGGGAATGATGCCCCTTGGGAGCGCATGCCTCCCTGATTATGCTGTATCCATTGTACCTGTTGTTAGAGAAGTTAGTGCATCTATCTCTTATCATAGAACTTGGAGGCTAGTCTGTGAAGCTATAGTCTCAGTACTATACAATGGCTTATTGATGACATCAGGTATCTCCATATATGGGCAATTGGGCATAAAAGGGATACGCCAAGTCTGAAGTCGATCCGTGGGGACGGTTCTCGAGGTTCCGTGCATTTATAGATAGGCACTCCGCCCATCACTCCCTCGAGTCCTTGGCAATATGCACGCAGAGTTTGAAGTTAATCCGTCGGGTGGTTCTTGTGATGTGTGGTGGACACACGAACAGACACAGACCGTCACAGACAGAGATTCCAGGGGGAGGAAATACAATCAAAATGTTCTCCCCCTTTTTAAAAATATCGGGAGCTTCGTCTATTTTCGGGAAAGAGATTTGGTGTTGAGGGAGATACTAAACCAGGAATGTCCAAAGTCCACTTCGGGGGCTAATCCTGGCACAGGAGCAATTTTTTATATGGTCCACGGCTTCCCTTTTAAAATGTGTTATTGATGTGATGTGATTATTGATGTGATGTCCCACCAGTATAACGAAAAAACATCGCATGGATGCACCTGGGACATATCCTCAGTGATGTAGCCCAAGGTCATAGGGGTTTCGGGTCTCGCAACATCATACCCGTCGCTCAGGTGACCCAGCCGGGGTGATCAAGTCCCGACTTTACATCCCACTAGCTACCCACGATCAGTCCCATTAGGGAAAGACAGGGCCGGAACTACTCTGCCGACTCTACTCTGGTGCGTGGAAGGACCAGGCTCTGTGGGTTGACTCCTGGCCGGGCTCCTCCTACGTCTCACCAGGTCTACTTCTGCTCTCACCAGGTCCAGGACCTGTGCGTAGCGCCAGACTCCCAGTACCAAACATTTAATTCAGGAGCAGTGGGTTCCTGGCTGGTCCTCCTAAAGGCCTCACCGTGGGTTTTTGAAATGAACCTGGGCAGAGATGCTGTTTCCCAGCAGTTCTGACTGCTTGTTCCTTATGTTGTTTCATTCTCAAGATATTAAATAAAAGCTACGCTGCCATTTGAACAACAGACGATTGGACAATTGAAGTGTTAATATGAAAGCAAAGCAGTGCATGCATGTGAAAAAAAGGTTGAAACAAGGCTGAATTGTTTTTGTTTTGTTCATAGCACAGATGACTTTCTTACAATTGACTACAAATAAAGATTGTTGTTGATCTTGCACCGGAGTTAAACAAAGCTGTTGAAATGCGATGCATTTATTTGGTGTACAGTAGTCTTACGTGGCCAGACTGTTGACTCTGCGATTTGCAAATGCTCCCGTTACACACGGAAGTTCTGATGATGAGTGCCCGGTTAAAGCGGAAGTGAAGCCTCCTCCCCACTTCCGTTTTGCTATAACATCGCGCACATTTATCCAAATATAAATAAAAAATCATCTAAGCATATTTAGCTTGCTGCTTATCAGAAAGGAGATTTTTAAATATATTTTCAAGAAAGGAAATGTAATTACTTGCCGTTCAGGAGCTGCAGTTCCAGACTCTATATAGCATTCGGAGATTGTGGAATAGTTGTCTGGCTACGCGAGACTAGGCTTACAGTATGACAGGAGGTGTAGGCGGTCCTACGGTATTTTCCTATTTTCGAATATGGCCCTCTTTTGAAAAACATTTGGACAGCTAACTAGCGGAGAGCTCATTGGCCCTCATTTATTAATGGAATGTAGAAAAGCCGAGAAACAATGCTTGGTTTGAGCAGCAGCAACAGATAATTATTTAATTTCGTCACATTACTTTCTTTTCTTGATAAGAAATTGCGCTGCTTATTTGATTGTTGCGACCGAAGGTCGCATATACTCTGAAGAATCGTGTCGCTTGAGTGTCCTTCCTTCCTTCCTTCCTTCCGTATCCTCGTGACCGTCCTTCCGTATCCTCTGTGATGTCAGTGTGATGTCAGCGAGTTGTGACATCACTTCCTGTACAGGGCGGCTACACGAAATGTGGATAACACTATATATGGAGATAGTCCAGTCCATCATGTCATATGGGACTACCGTCATAGAAAGTAGCCATTGTTAGGCCGGAGTCATTGGCTGTCTAAACATGGAGATGTGGATAACACTATATATGGAGATAGTCTAGTCCAATATGTCATATGGGACTACCGTCATAGACAGTAGCCATTGTTAATCCGGAGTCAATGGCTGACTGTCTGTACAGGAAGTGATGTCACATGACATACTTTTTATGCCCATATATGAGTCCTAACATGGAGATGTGGATAACACTATATATGGAGATAGTCTAGTCCAATATGTCATATGGAACTACCGTCATAGACACAGCCATTGACACCGGCCTAACAATGGCTACTGTCTATGACGGTAGTCCCATTATGACATGATGGACTGGACTATCTCCATATATAGTGTTCTCCACATTTCCATGTTTAGGCCCCATCGCTCACACCCTCGATGGGGTTGGCGATAGGGCCTTTCTGTGTGGAGTTTGCATGTTTCCCCGTGTCTCCTAGGGTTGATACCCTCACAAAAACATGAACAAACTCCCCCCAGAATGATAACAACTAGAATCGTCAGAGAAACACTGTGGTTGGCCAGATATAGTCAAGAATTGGCGCGACCTCGCCCGAGGTCGCATGTCACCCTGAGGTGTCTTACTAGTTAGTTCAGTGTAGACTTCAGCCTGTAACGTTTCTCTCTCTCTCTCTCTCTCTCTCTCTCTCTCTCTCTTTGTCTTTCCGACAGATAGTAAGTACTAATGCAGGGAGTGTGTAGTGTGTGTGTGTGTGTGTGTGTGTGTGTGTGTGTGTGTGTGTGTGTGTGTGTGTGTGTGTGTGTGTGTGTGTGTGTGTGTGTGTGTGTGTGTGTGTGTGTGTGTGTGTGTGTGTGTGTGTGTGCGAGGCATCTGCTCAATCATTGCACTTTAATGATGATGATGCGTGCACACACACACTTTTTATGCCCACTGCAGAATACAAACTTAACGTGCACTGTCAGTGAGTTTGTATGTGAAACACTTGAGGCTGTGGGCCAGTATCACACACTTTGCTTTCTGCTGCTACCTGGATGCGTAGTGACACATTCATTACCATTTTAATTGATTTGTTTGTCCTAATTACTGCTGCTGACTACCTCACTGTTATTGTTCATACTACATAGTATGCCTTTTAATTTTTCAGTGGTGCTCCTGGAAGGAGCTAAGCTCAAACATCTGGCTTTGTCCGGTTCCCCAAAAATGTCCGACCCCTAAACTAAACCGAAGCGTGGCCGTGGCCTAGATCAGGGGTTTTCAAAGTGGGTGACGGGGCACCCTGGGGTGCCGTGACGGCAGTCCAGGGGTGCCACGAGATCATTTGATAATATTTGGAATTTATTTGGACACTTTATAGTGATAATTTAGTATCATTTTAAACTTGAAGTACAAAGTTAATTTCAGTCAGTTCTAACCAAAATGGCTATTATCTCAACGTTTTCCTCGCAACATAATCACTAAAATATGCTATAAATATAAGGTGCTGGGAGTCAAAATTATGAACATTGTCACTGTCAGGCAAAAACCTTGTATCTCCAAGTTTCAAATGTGTATGTTTTTTGGTAAAATAAAAGCCCTACTTCATCATACAAAAGTGTCACACAAGTAGTGAAAATAGCAGGCGTTGTGTGCTTGTAGATCTGCTATTTTAAAATGTTTTTTTTTAAATAATAACACAAAAAGAGAAGGTTTTGGACATACAAGGTTTCCACCCGACAATGACGATATAATGTAGGGGTGCCTCGAATTAAAAAAAGTATTCATGGGGTGCCCTGAGACAAAAAAGTTTGGGAATCCATGGCATAGATATGTCCTACATCTTGGCATTAACTTCTCAAAGTGTGTTGTACGCCCAGGGCCCCATTGGCCAAGCTTCGCAGGACACGCTGTGTTTGGCTAGCGGGACGCTTGATGAAATCAACTCATAAATAGCACCGCTCACTTCACACTAGGTGTGGTTTTTACTACTATTCCTCCTTTCTTATATTTGTAGAGTTGCTACAGACATTTCTCTTTTTACTCCCGCTTCCATGCTGCTACGTGCTACAGATGGCTGCCACATGCCCTTTTAGTGTTCTCTATTACAACATGACAATAAAGCATGTAATCTAACAACAAAGCTCATCTCATTTCCATCACCAACTACTCTTCTACATATTATTATTGTATATACCAAATTATCAACTCGCATCAATCATCACAACAACACCTTCATTGTCCACTACATGTACACAATTACTAGATTTTAGCACCAATAACACAACACTGTGAAAATCTGCACACGCCTGAAGGGGAGCTTTTTTCCTAGTTAATTTAACCCATTACGCTTGAGTGGAGCCATCCATACACCGCTGTATTGCTAAATAAAGCAGTCACGTATCCGTGACATTTATGAGAGATGGCCTGTGGCTGTCATTATAATTTGAACGTTTATGGAGTGATTGATGAATGCTTGAACATTAATGGATGAAGGCTGGTGCGCGGTAGGCTGTTTACTGTCTACTAGGAGTGTAACAATATAGTAACTGAATCAAAATACCTATTTTGATTTGCAATGATCTACTATATCCTTTGCAAAAGCAACATATCGTACCGTTTTGGCTTTGTATCGTTATCGGTTTAAAATGCAGATATTAATCGGTATCGAATCGTTTTGCAATGCAAATAATCAATTCATGGAAACTAAATATTTGTGCCTTGTATTTACCTATTTTAAGAGGGAAAATTAAAAAGAGGCGTCTAATTACCTTTCCACTCCTTGGTCTATCGATAAATGTGTGTAATCTCTGTGTTCATGTCAAGGTGCGGGTTTGTCCATATGTGTTGCAATATAATGTCCATGTATTTGCTAGAGAATTACAGTGTTTACTTATTTATATCCATAATAATATTTTTTTACAAGTTTCACACAGATTTCATTTCTTTGGTAAATAGTTACTATATCGATTTTAAAATCATTGAATCGAATCGTATCGTACCGCCATGAATGAACCAATATCGTCCTTGTATCGTATCGTCAACCATGTATCGTGATGCGTATCGTATCACTATTAAAAAATTTCCACTACTACCACTACTGCTTAACCATCCCTGATCTGCAGTCCTGTGGCCAAAACCCACAATGGAGATCACTTACCCTGGGTACAGCTACGGCATTTGAGTGTCAGGTTTATAATATCCTTAACCGAGGTTGCGCGTAACTCCAATAAGATGTAGGCTACTGTTAGGCTTCACTCTAGATGGTAGCACGGGTCCAAAAAAGAGACCCTTCCTGAAACGGAACAGAGGCTTTTTGGACCGAACCGAATTTCCCAGAGAAACATTCTGATTTACTAGCCCCTGCCTGAAACGGCACTGTGAATGATTGGATCCAGTCCGAAATGGAGCCGAATAAAATTGCATCCGATCCTAAATGGAGCCTGGGAAATATTGCTATATTATGCTTATTTTCACCATTACTTTGAGACTGGTTGTCTTTTCGTCTACTCAGACTAGAGTGCTGAGCACCTCCCCCGCCTAATTTTACAGTTGAAGGGTTTAATATAAATAATATATATATTCTCGAATCCTTGTGTTTAAATGCATTTCGGAATGCCCCGAATGAGACTCGCGGCAATTGGACCCTATCCGACCCTGCCCCGAGGGACAAGTCAGTATTTTAGCCCCGAAATGGCTCGGTTCTAAGTTCGGCTCTCGGGGTTATCGGTTCCGGGCAAACCCGTGTAACCCTCTACTTCACTCTCCAGGAAAGTACTGTATACTAGTGCAGCGGTCCCACAAATCATCTAGGGTCAGCCATAGAGCTCTTGCATCTAAAGGGTTAATGAGGTCTGGAGCATGATCAGATAATAGGATACTGATCACTTTCATTCACACAGAGTTAATGAACTCATGGAGAGTGCAACGTAATCAATACGTGATCATTTGCTATAATTACCTGAATAACTGCCTTTTTGTCAGGATTCCTCCACACATCAATTATAATGAGATTTGTAGATAGAAGCCAAACCTTTCTAGCTGGCAGATGAGAAACATGGATGCCTGAGGGGAGATCATTCAGTGTAACGTACCCAGCAGCACATTGTAATCACCTTTCCTATTATCTTTTTTAATATATTTTTTCCTGGGCTTTTCGGCCTTGAGGCCGATTCTACATGTCTTTCTAAATCCTAACAGTTTCCTGAAAAACGTACGTTTCTATGTCAGTGGTGCTCAAACCTTTTCATGTCAAAGACCCCTAGAACAGGGGTCTTCAATGTTTTCAGGCCAGGGACCCCTTAGCTGAGAGAGAGATGAAGCAGGGACCCCCTCTACACATTGTATAAGTGTGTGATGCAGATTTTCATCGATTTCACAGATAGATTCATAGACTTGTTTGACAGCACTGCCATCAGTCTACAGTATGTTGGATTTGTGTTTTTAGTTAACTTGACCTTTCACTCTGTACTTGATCTTCTCTTTTTTGCCGAAAATAGCGGATCTACAATCCCTCAGAATAGGGATGCGAGGGTTGTTAATTTAAAAGAATGATCCTATCTAGATTTTGTGGCCCCCCTGTAGTAACTCTGAGGACCCCCTAGTGGTCAGGAAGATTTGAACAAATATTCATGATTTTTCAAAAATAGCAGATGATACAAGCTCATAGTGTGGCACTAGCTTGTAGATCTGCTATTTTTGAATAGCCAAAGTATAAAAGAATGAATAAAGCTGTTACAATCTTAATTGACAGCTTAGATGGACAGGAAACAGGGGGAGAAAGATAGGGGGAGAGACGTGCAGTAATGATCGTCGGGATTGGGACTCGAACCGGCGATGCACTGTCAGGCAACATTAGAGTCCAAGTGCCCTGGGCCACTTGTCCAGCATTCCGGGGCCATCACCGCTTCGCTTGTTATTGTCCAGATAATTGAGGATATACAGTAAGAAATACATTAGTGAAAAATGTGTGACTGTCCTCATATGCCTTGATCAGCATCATTAGGGATGTTAATGCAAAAATGATTTAGCTCCCTGCTGGGTAAGTTGTTTCATGGCTAAGAGTGAACAGGATTGTTTGTGAATAATAATAATTCCCCCACTGGCTAGGTGTTGAATGGGGCCAGGAAAAAAACAGAAAACAAATAAACAAACAAAAAAAACTTGCACTTGCACTTTGAGAACTTTGATAATATCAGTCGAATGCGATCTCCTGCAGGAGAATAATCTGATATTTCAAGTGGTGTGTTTGGACCCCTCCTCGATGCTTTTTCATTGGGCAATGCATTACTTTCACCCATTCACACACATTCACACACCGATGGCAGAGGAAACCATGCAAGGCACCAACCTGCTCATCATTGGGGGTTCAGTGTCAGTGCTCAAGCACACTTTGACTTCCCTGGAATTGGAAGAAGATATCATCTTATCAAGTTATTATTTATATGCCAGGGCTCGAACCAGATCCGATCTCCTCATCATTACAGACGCTCATTGAAGGGCTGCATCGCGACTGTCTGCTAGAGTCACTATGTCAACTTGCCATAGCCTGTGGTGCAGGATGCTTTTATACTTAAAGTTGAGTGCTGGTGTCGTGCATCAAGAATAGCCGATCTTCAAGCTCGCAATGCCTTCACAGCATGCTGTGTTGTGAGCTTGTAGATCGGGTACTTTTTTTTTGTGCTCGACGCGACAAGTAAAAAAGAGGGCATAATGGAAGTCTCTGAGAGTAGTGTCGTTTACCCTGTCATTGTCACATGCAGAGATTTAGGTCAAGGTGAACCCAAAAACCCACTTCGGAGGCATTTTGCCTATCTTTAAAACTGCATTTGACAGTCAAAGAAAAGTTTGATTCTTTGAGTCTTATAGACCAGTGGTTCTCTCAAAGGGGGGTCCAGGGCCCCCCAGACATCCTTGGTTCCCTGGCAAAATCTGTTAACACATATGGTGCCAACCCCGAGTTTCCCGAGTTTGTATTGGTACTAGTGCTGTGCCAACCCCGAGTTTCCCGAGTTTGGGCCGTTTTTGAAAAAGAAAAAAAATTTCAAAAAAAATTTTTTCAATTTTTTTTTTTGGACCTCCAGAAATGTGTTAGGCATGATCGCGATCGCGAAATTGCATGTTTAACCCCCATACCAACCCATTCTTTCAAACATGGCAGCCATGTTTGTTTACATCTGAAGAAAACATAATGGCTGATAAATCATGAATGCCTGAACGGATTTCCAAGCGGATTTTTTTGTTTGAAAGCTGTGAACAGCATCTACACACGTGGTGCATCATCTAGGCATGGGCGTGCACTTTTTACACACTTGCACAATTACATGGAAGTCTATGGTAACCATGGCAACGCGAGACATTGAAGAGAAAAAATCATTGCAACATAAGTGTTAACATTGTGTTGCTGTCGGGCAGAAACCTCTTATTGCCATATTTGAACTTTTTGTGTTTTTTCGTAAACGGACGCCCTACTACTTGATAATGCTACAGCGTTACACAAAAGCATCAAAAGTAGCAGATCTGTGAGCTCAAAACACGGCGCAAAGCGCCGTGTTTTGAGCTTGTAGATCTGCTACTTTTGCTGTCTTTGAATTCTCATCCTGAAAGTAACAGTTTAGGAGATATGAGGGTTCCACCCGACAGAGACTTATTTAATACTTCGGCTATTGAAAAATAGCGATGCGACACGTCGTGATATTTTGGGGGAAACTCTGTTTAACATTTTGAACAATAATAACTTGTTTTTAAACACAAATGTTCCATTTTGAGGGTCCCTGGCACAAAATCTTTTGAGATGGGGGTCCGCGGTCAAAATGCATTATCAATTTGGACGTCCTTGACATGAAAATGTTTGAGACCCCACTATCTCAGATGACTCAAAAGAAAACCCATGAAATTGTCAATTTTCAGTTTTTTAATCATATGTTTTTACTGCAACAAGACAAAGCACTGTCTGGGTGGTTTACAGCAGTGAGGCAATAGGCAGCAGTGTTCATTTTATCATCCTTTTTAACTTAACTAAAAAAAATTTTTTTTTTCTCTCTTTATTTTTTATTTATCTCTTCCCTACAGCCATGATGTGTTTGTGTGTGTGCGTGCGTGTTTATTTGAGTCATTGTGGTGCTGTTTAAAAGCCGTTGTAGGTTTATATCGATTTGAGTGTGTATAGAGTGTGACTGCGTGTGTTACCTTTTATGTTACTTGGCATATTATAGGTGTGTTTTTTATTAGCGTTTCCCACTGGCAATGAATAGATAGGATCAATCACTCCCTTCTGTAAGACTTTCATTAATTTTCACCTGCGTTGGGGTCAAAGATTAAACGTTACAGATGATTCTTATCAGTATTTGTCTCGAAATAATCCAATTTCATGAAGGAAAAAAAAAACATTGCTGTTTGCATGGAAAATCAGCCTCTGGCGTCGGTGAGTTGTGATTAAGGGGCATCTGGGTGACAGCAGGGCTAAAGGGCTAAAGCACTGCAGGGGCTTGTGTTGTTTATCTCTAAACCAGTTGTGACTACTGACACTACCATGGATGAAAACACACATGAGATGCAATACATTCACAATCACATACTGCAAACCTTTCTTTCTTTCTTTCTTTCTTTCTTTCTTTCTTTCGTTCGTTCGTTCGTTCGTTCGTTCGTTCGTTCGTTCGTTCGTTCGTTCGTTCTTTCGTGATTAGTTCTTTCTTTCAGTGTTTTTCTTTTTTGCTCATCCTTTCTTTCGTTCGTTCGTTCGTTCTTTCTTTCTTTCTTTTACTGCAAACATTTCATTATTTATTTCTTTATTTTTTCATTTTTTCAACAGAATGGTAAAAAGGGGTGGGGATGATATTATGATGTCATTATATCAGTGTATTTCATAACCACACCTGGGGGTCTATTAGAGTAATGTTAACTCCATAGACCCATAGAAAATACGTTGCGAGGTTTTGTGAGCATGTAGATTGTTTCTAATTTATGTTTCTAATATTTGACAATTTGGCTAATGTTTAATTTGTCAATTTGTTATTAAAAGGCCCATAAATTGTCACTTTAGAAATGTGCATATACCCTCTGCACACTTTAACTTTATGTTGGTTTGTTTACTGTTGAGTGAGAAAACAATGTTGCACATTGATCATGGGGGTCCCGACCCACAGGTTGAGAACCACTGCCCTACATGACCCTGTCTTCTCTCTTATAGACAAATAAACTCTTCCTCAAAAACGGACACACTCCTATCTTAAGTCTTGGCACGGTCTTCCGCGGGAGCTGTTAACTGTGATCACACACACGCACGCACGCACGCACGCACGCACGCACGCACGCACGCACGCACGCACGCACGCACGCACACACACACACACACGCACACACACACACACACAGACACACACAGGCTTGTGTTGATAGAGGGTCTCTGTCTGGTATCAAAGCAGTGCGCTGCGGGCCTGGTCAACCAAGTAATGAGAAGAAACAGACAATCAATAGAGTGAGCGAGAACGACAGAGAGAGAGGCAGAAAGAGAGAGAGATGGAGGAAGGATAACTGACTCGATAAAGGAATAACTGAGCGATACAGACTACAGATTATATGCTATACTATTTTATGTGATATGATGCATGGTGTGATGATGATATCATCACATACCGGTATACTGTGACACATCTGTGATGATCTATCCTACATTATGGGACATGTCATGGTATAATATAGCCCATGACATATGATTATGATGTGTCTATGAGACCACAGTGGAAACATGCCTTAGGACTGTATTAGTGTGGTTGACCAACAGGGCAACACACTGTAGTCCTAGGAGAAACATTATTTATTCTAGATAAACTTTATTTGTGAATGCGTATCAATGGGGGAGTGGTGCTAGCTCGAGGATTGGTTGAGCTTTACATGACAGTTAGCTTGCTGCAGAATATAGTCACGGTCAACCACACTTGCGATTTCCAATTGCATCTTTTCTAGTTTTTTTTGAGCGGTGGTAAACCGCTCCTATACGTGGCTGTGCGTGTGTCTGTAGCCTTTTCCTTCAGCGTTTTGCCATAATAAAATGTGTGTACATAGCATCATGTTTGTCTAGTGATGTCATATGTCATATGTCTGTAGCCTTTTTCCTCAGCGTTTTGCCATAGCAAAATGTGTGTGTGTAGCATACCCTGTACATCCTGGACTCAAATCCTAATCTGAAGACATTATGCAAGCATGACCACCGCTCACTTCACATTGGGTGTGATTTTTTATATTGTGTGTGTGTTCTTGTCATGGAAGTGATGCACCAAGCTGCTGCCCATTTGCACATTTATAGTAGGATGTGTACAGACTACAGAGCCATCGAGGGATGGGGTTTTAAAAAGAGATAATTAAATGCAGTTAGCTAGCTAGTTAACCTGAGGTCCTCTGGTAGTCCCAGAGTCCTGTTGCCCTTGATGATAAAGGTCCGGTCACCCTTGGTCCCCGACCTAGACTTTAAGGGTAGGAACCAGTAGAGGCAAACCAGAGGGCCTCGGGCTAGGGACCCGACCGGCACACCTGGGATTTATCAGTTCAGATAGGTAACTACAGTAGGTGTCAGACCATGAAGAGCTTTAAAAGTAAACAATACAGTCTTAAAATCAATCGTAAAAGGGACACACAGCCGGTGAAGTGCAGCTAAAACGGGGGTTACAGTATATTGTCACTGTCGGGCAGAAACCTCGTATCTCCAAGTTTCAAATTTGTACGTTTTTTTCGCAAAGCAAAGCCCTGCTTCATCGTACAAGGCCGTCGCACAATGGTAGTGAAAACAGCAGATCTGCAAGCACACAACGCCATGCGGTGCGAGGCGTTGTGTGCTTGTAGATTGGCTGTTTTCACTAGTTTAAATCATTTTTAAAATGATAAATGCAAAACGAACGGTTTTGGACATACAAGGTTTCCACCCGACAACGACGATATCCTGCCTCCTGGTTCCAGTGAGTCTAAAGCTGCCGCATTCTGCATCACCTGCAGGCGATATTTTAGTGAGACGGGAGCAAAGGCAAGGGCATTGCAGTAATCTCACCCAGAGAGGAGACGGAGTGGGCATTAACTCTCCTACTGCCAGATTATTTATTTATTTATTGGGTCTGGCGCCATCAAAAAGCGGCTTACCTTTGCGACGTTATAGTAGATAGACAGACAGACATTTATTTATTTATTTATTTATTTTTTGGTTGTGCAATAGTGCACTTTGGTCTGCCAGGCAGCAGAGGGCGGCGTCATGCGAGAATGAATGTGAATTTGCCTGTTATGTGTTGAAGAAGAAGAAGACCAGTCACTGGCCACAGAGCCTTACAGCCAGAGGAAATCAACAAGGAAGTGAATTGTTCTCCGTTGATCTAACGCATAATGGATTTTTTACACCATCACCGCGGAAAATGTGTTTACAGTAGACGGCCGCGCGACACCTCATCAGCTTACAGTCATCAGACGAACGAACCGAACGAGCGCCGTATTGGCATCGAGGTTCTGCAAAAAATGGGGCGAACGTGAACGTTCGAAGCGGCGGGAGAGTTAACAACTCTTTCTTATTTTGAGACGTGGTTTAGAAAATAATTTCATTTTAGAGAGAGGTTTTCCCAAGTGTATGAAGCACGTTAAAGAGCTCAGAGTCAAATAGAACGCCACAGAGTTCTGTCTCGCGTGTCGCACAAATGTAGCAATGAAGCACCATGAATGAATTCACCACGAATGTAAAATAGGGAGTTAATTCATCAAAGATTGAGAAACAAGGTACACATCCTGTGTCCAAAACTGTTGCTTTTCATGTTTGAAATTCAAAAACCGCAAAAGTAGCAGATCTACAAGCTGCACCAAACCGCAAAATATCTATAAACCGCAAAAGTAGCAGATCTACAAGCTCGAAACGCGTCGCTTCGCACCACGTTTCGCACCACGTTTCGCACCACGTTTCGCACCACGCTTCGAGCTTGCGGATCTGCTACTTTTGATGCTTTTGTGCGACTCTGCAGTACGATCAAGTAGGGCATTAATCTTTTCCAAGCCATTAATCTTTTACGAAAAACACAAAAAGTTAGAATGTGGAGATGAGAGGTTTCTGCCCCGACGTCAACGATAATGTATTATTATTATTGATGGTTGTATATTGAAGTTAGAATCGGTGCACACAGCGAGCGCGCTACTACCTCATGTACCCTCTGGTTGCAGCCCAGGACATGATGCTGCTGCCATGGCTGGCTGGAGAGAGAGAGAGGGAGGGAGAGGGAGAGAGGAGGGAGAGGGAGGGGGAGAGAGCGAGATTGCAGTGGGTAGAAGTGTGAGAAAGAGAGAGAGAGACTGACTGAGAGAGAGATGGAGGGTGAGATCCCGTCCCATGCTGATAAGTGCTTATCAACGACCCCATTATCCCTCCTCTCCTCACCTCCTCCCTCTGTCTTCTGTGTTCTTTCCTGCATTCAGCATCACTGGAGGCCAGAATGTTGTGTGTGTGTGTGTGTGTGTGTGTGTGTGCGTGCGTGCGTGTGTGTGCGCGTGCGTGCGTGCGTGCGTGCGTGCGTGCGTGCACATCAGTATGTTACTTGTGTATGTACACTTTTTAGTATAGTAGTGTGCTTGTGTGCCCAGTATAATTAGTGGTGGCCAACTACTGGCCTCCAAGCCCTCTCCTGTCTCCTCTCCTCCCGTGTGTGTTTTTTTACAACTCTTCTTTTTACTCTCTTGTGATCTTCTTTCTTTGAACCTCTCTCTCAAATTTTTCCATATTATAGTTAACTCAATTTCTATAATTCCACCCCTTTTCTTGCCAGCTGTCGACTCATGAGATGTTTTGCTGTCTCTCTCCTTCCCATTTGCGATTAGTTCTGCTAACGAGTGGATCATTCTCTCTCTCTCTCTCTCTCTCGCTCGCTCTCTCTCTCTCTCTCTCTCTCTCTCTCTCTCTCTAGAACCTCTCTAAAAAGCTTTAATGTGATTAAGTTACTGCAGTGGTCTGGATCAAGCCTGCAGTCTTCAATTCTGCAGAGCCTGAACAGAGAGGTGTGTGTGTGTGTGTGTGTGTGTGTGTGTGTGTGTGTGTGTGTGTGTGTGTGTGTGTGTGTGTGTGTGTGTGTGTGTGTGTGTGTGTGTGTGCGTGCGTGTGCGTGTGCGTGCGCGTGCTCGTGCGTGTGCGTTTCCATTGGGATGGGGGGGGGGGACTACGGTAGTTTCTGCATATCATTACTGTCTGGCAGAAACCTTATATCCATATATGTTTTTTTTTGGCACAACAAAGTTGCAGAAAAGTCTACAAGGCGATGCGTTGTGGGCTTGTAGATAGGCATCAATGCCTATGTGGCAATGCCTAAGTGGTATGTGTCTGGACCAGTAGGCCAGCAGGCGCCCCAGTGTGATGATATCTTAATGCAGTGGTTCCCGAATGGTGTGCCAAGGCACTCTGGTCTGGTGTGACATGAGACAACTCCTGCCTTGAGAACTATATTGTGGACAGAAAGACTGGTTCATTGGGTACTCTGACAATGGGTCATGCATTTCCATTCAAGTAATCTAGTGCACACATGGGCAACTGGCGGCCCGGGGCCACATGCGGCCCCCACCTTCATTTAATGCGGCCCGTAGGTTAATACTGGAATACTGATATGATTTCAGCTGCTACAATTACAAACATGACCTGCTTTAATTCCTTCAGTCTATATTAGTAGCTTAATGGCTAGCATAGTATATATTTATTATGTCCAATGAATTTGTATTTAGGTTCATAAAGTTAACTCTTATTGTGCCAATCCCGAACTAGTTCGGCTTTATTTGGACCTTATCAGGGTGCCAATCCCGAACTAGTTCGGCTTTAAAAAAAATTAAAAAAAATATAAAAAAAAGAATCTCTCTTTAGAGCTCATTTTCTCTGTTCCATGCATATCCATGAGGTGTGCAAGGTTTAATCATGGCTAAATCGCCGAAAATAGGGCTTCTAAAATGCTTGGTAGCCAATAGCTAACTTCAAGCTAACTTCATCCTGTTCCTGTTCATGCACAAAGGAAAGTGTTCAGGCGTGTCATGGCTGCGCACGGCTTGTGCATATACAGCGCTTGTCTATGGTGGATTCTATGGCCATTGGGCGCCCTCTAGTGGTGAAAAGGTGGCACTGAAAGGGTTGTTAACATGAGTATATAAGAAAATGCGTTTGAAATGAAATCAAAATGCATTTCTAGATTCCAAAAAATAACAAAAACTAATTCAGGATTCCAATTCAAAATAAGCCGATCTACAAGCTCTGAGCTTGTATATCATTATCTGCTATATTTCTCTCTTTTGTATGAGATACAAAGTTGGATGTAGCAATATGCAATTTGGCCCACTGGAGTGAAGGTGGAAATGTAGTGGCCCTCGCCATCATCAAAGTTGCCCACCTCTGGTCTAGTGTTTCAAGAATTTATAAGATATTAATACATTAATATCACAACGTGTTCTGTCAGTTCTGTCCCGTCACAACAAGTGAGACACTGACTGGACTTCTCAGGCAGCACATAAATAAATATTAGGGTCTGCTTCTATTAAACATCACGGTCACAAACACATTTATTTTGACGAGGGACAACGATCAAAGGAACCGCTGCTGCAGCGTCGTTGATCTGATCAAAAGCGAAACAGGACAACAACAGGATTGTGTACCTCTGTAATCTGCTAAAAGAGAATGCTGTCCATTCCAACAAGAGTTCAAGTTCAAGTACACAGTCAAGTAAGAACACACAGTTAATATGTACAAGCTTGTTTCAAAATCCAACAACGTGAGCCCATCCTGACTGTCGCTTCGAAGCCGCGCTTTGACCTTGCCGATCTGCTACTCTTGATGCTTTTGTGTGACGCTGTATGATCGAGTCGGGCGTTCATTTGCGAAGAAAACACCAAAAAGTTAAAACACAGAGATGAGATGTTTCTGACTTTCTGCAGGACAGAAACAATCTATTATGACTATTGCCTACATATAGAATATGAAGACATGTAATGCCCTCCATCCCACACAGGCTTTACTTCTGTCCTGCAAATGAACAGTTTGGATCTGGTTTGGATCACCCTATGCATGCATGACCGTGTGTGTGTGTGTGTGTGTGTGTGTGTGTGTGTGTGTGTGTGTGTGTGTGTGTGTGTGTGCGTGCGTGTGCGTGTGCGTGTGCATGCGTGCGTACGTGCGTACGTGCGACATATAGTGGTGTGCTGTGTGCAGAGCTGTCAGCACCAGCCATGGTTGTTTTCTTTTTTTTTTTTCTTCTTTTCGTCCCAGCGTCCCTCAGGTAGACAGCAGCTGACTGGGTTTGTCCTGTTTGACACACACGCTGCTATTTCAAGCTCCCTCCTAACTGTTTGTTCCTTTAACCGTTTGAACCCTTGCATCCCAATTCTGGGGGGCTATTTTGGGCAAAGAGATTTGGTGTAGAAGGGGGGTAAAAGTGCAGACCAAGTACAGAGCCAACTCAGATCAGGTTTACTAAGTTTGAACCCTATCCTGGACATGCCACATGTTCGAAAACACAGAAAAATAGCTGAGCTACAAGGTCATTTTCCACATGTGACACCGTTTATATGACGGAGTAAAAAAATACGGCTTAACCATATGAACCTTAATCTCCCTAGACAGATTCGGCTCGGCAGAAATTTTTCTATATTTTTTTGCTGATGGGTTCCCGGATTGCATGAACCATAGCATCCCCATTCTGGGCATGTCATAAAAGCCGTACATTCAGTGAAAATAGCCGATCTGCAAAGGTCACAACACATTTTGAGCTTGTAGGTGGGCTATTTTAAACAAACAACTAAAGAAAAATGTTGTCACCTTTTTCACCTTGTGGCTGTTTGCATATATATATATATATATATATATATATATATATATATATATATATATATATATATATATACTGTATAGTCTGGAACTATTACACAAAAATATACTTTTTTATTTATATTTCTGCTATGCAGCAAGCTACTGTATACTATATACAGTATGCTGAGATTATGTTCATTTATATTAGGATAAGGATAAGACAAACAGAAGTGGCTACTCATGATTAGAGCTTCCGTGCTCCAGACTGTATGACAGAAGAAGCATTTGAAAATTGTGGCAGGCAACGTTCTGGCCACGCGAGACCAAATGCGGAAGTAGAGTGTTCTTCCAGGTGCTTCAAACACTAGTGAGCTACTTCCATTGACATGAATAGCTGGGGGTGGGGCAGTCCGTCCTCTGGATATATTATAACTTTATGTTATAGGTAGGGCCTGTCACGATATGACATTTTACATGACGATTAATTGTCACTCAAATAATTGGCGATTAACGATTTAATTGTGTTTTTGTCGTTGATAATTACATTTCTGTTTGGCTTTTAGGCTTTGAAGTTGTACATGGTAGATATGACACATAATCTAAATATACAAAGAAATTACTGACAGCCCTAGTTATAGGCTATGGGGGGAAAAAGCCTAAGTCAACAACTTATATAGGCCAGGGTTTAAGTGGTTAAAACATTTCTCCCAGTCAGTTCCACTGTCACCCACACACTCTCCAGTACAAGCACAAGTACCTTGGTTTATGTACATATCTTTGCATTCACTTCTGGCCTCTCTTTACACCTCTCTCCATCTCCCACCTTTTCCCAATCTTTCACTGAACATGATGCGGAAAAAAGCAGAAAAATGCTGTCAAATTTGAATAACATCATCTCACTTTTAATCTCTGTGTAATGGAGTTGGCTGATTTTAGTGTGCATGTTCTATTCGCACAGGTGCCCTGCCAACCTGCTTAAGTGGAAGAGCTTAGATTCGCATTTGTGCATATTTGTTGTGATGGCATGTGTGCATCCATGGTAATATTTATGTAAACCCATTCATGCATGCATTTGCACATTGGACGTGGGTGTTCACTCACTATTTTTCTTATGCTGCCTGTAGGTGTTTTAATACTAGTGGGTGACCAGTGGTCGTGACTCTGTTGGTAAAACAGATAGTGGAGGTAGCTAAAACCCTCTTCAAACCACTTTAGTACGTTTGGATGTAAGGAATAGAGATACCGACACCAGTATCGGAAAAGCTACCAACATGTTTTTGAAGACATTCCTGGTGGTTTTTGTCACTCAGCATTTCTCTAAAGCATCTATTGGAGATGTATTGGCCTTCATTGCCCCCTCTCTGTGAAAGCTGGTTTGTTTTGTCATCAGATACAGCCAGGGACAGGCCAATCATGTCCTCTTCAAATAGATGTGTACCGACCCAGCACACACAGTATTTATGTATGCGTGAAGTCAACCTCTGATTGGGAAACATACCTGGAAGTGATCAGGAAGTAAATAAAACAACACTCTCAACCGCACAGAGTGTCCCCTCTAAGGTTAGCCAATGTAAAATATTAATATTTTAGGCAGATTTTCAACACATGCTGCAGTTATTTTTTTTTTTAAGTTTGCACAGAGCACAATTACCTTATTCTATCACTGCCTACATTGTAAAATTAGGTTACAACATTTACAATGCAATTCATTCATAACTTGAACTTGAACAAAATGTTAACAGTGCTCAAATTTGGAGATGACTGACATCACTGATACGTCTTAAACTATCATTGTATAATTATTAGTGTGGTTGCCCAGCAGGGAGAATGACCCTCTCAGAATGAAACACAAACGATCTCAGGAGTGACGTGACAACCTAATTGCCTTGCGAAACTTGTGGGAGGAGCCTATTTCTTAAAAACAAGAAACCATATCCTTACATCACGAACGCAGCGGCCCCGACGGTATCCGTCCCGACGTCTTCCTCAGGCCCCAGCATTTTCCTCTGGGTCCCGGCGGCACGCCCCGCTGCTCGCGGGCAGGGCAACCACACTCGCAATTTCACAAATTGCAGTTTATAGGTCATACTAAGTTCCTCAAAACTTTGGCGCGATTCAACTCCTACATACTTACACCGTTCAACACCATTCAAACTGTTATGTGTTCAGCTTAATGGTGACACGTATGCTTGGACTTTCATTTTGAAATGTTTTGTAGTAATATTATATATATATATATATATATATATATATATATTTAACTTTAAGCACCCAATGCATTTCCAATGGGTTTTGTGAGGCTGGAGAGAGAGGATAAGAGACCTACAGTATGTTTATGTTAAGGTGCTGTGGCTGCAATCTTCACACTACAGATATTCTTTTTATATCATCAAGTTCACACAGGTCTTCTCTCTGATTTGATCCAAAGATCTAAGTTGTGTGATGTATACAGTTTGAGTTAAAACCATAAATATCAACCCATGTCCCTCTCCACTGTAGCTGATTGTCACACCTGCGATTGCAGGCCTGTCTGTCATTGGCTGTTCTGTGGTGCTGCAAAGTAACCAAGTACATTTACTCAAGTATATACAAGTACTTGTACCTTCAGTACAATTTTGAGGTACTTTTACTTTACTTTCCATTTTTGTTACTTATATTCCACTACAATGACAGTATTTGACAGCTTCAGTTACTTGTTACTTTGCAGATTTTATAATTAATACAAAACATAGATGAACCACTTAATACTAATTGTAAGAAGCTGATCTACAATGTGCAGTGTTGTGAGCTTGTTTATGAAAAAAGCTTGTCATCGGCTATTTATCTGGTTCCCAAAGTGTGGTTCAGGGACCCTTGAGGATCCTTGAGGGGTTTCCAGGGGATTCATTGCTGTTTCCCAAAGTGTGGTTTTAGGACCCCTGAGGGTCCATGAAGTGTTTCCAGGGGTTCCATTGCTGGTTCTCAAAGTGTATGCACGCACTCACACACGCACGCACGCACACACACACAAACGCACACACCGCATGGTACCGTCTCGAAACTCAGTTACTGGACTTAGACCACCAATAGAGACGGACTGTAATTGCTGAAGCCCCGCCCCCTCTGTCTTCCAATTGGCCGGGCTTTAAACAGCCATAACTTCAGTTCCCAACATGCTACTTGTCTCGAACTTGTGTTGCGTTGTTTGTTTACCCGTCCACATTATGTTTTTATTTTATTTACTGTTAAGTTCATGTAATAACACTGCTTGTCTGAATTGTAGTTCCATTACCATTTTACGTCAGTAAAATGAAAGAGAGCATTGCCTGGGACCTTGACACTTTTTTCTATTATTTTTTGGGTTGAAGCGAGGCCACACTGTTTCGAGGGAACAGTATTTCTAGTTTAGATAGTATGTTATATAGACTGAGGTCATTGTTGACCTGGCATCCTATAGTGTGTATAGCTTTGATGTAAAGATTACTGATTTTTTTTAAAATATATTTTACTGATATTTTATGGTCTGCCTAACCTTTTTACATTAGTATTTCTATGCATTTGATTTATAATATAACCTTATATGGTCATATGAGCCTCATACACAAATCATACAATTATGTATCATAATTCATATCTATCAAGTAGTTTCCAAAACTAACCGGGCAACTCAAATAATATACTCTTCAATTCAAACAATTCGTATTACATAAACTTGCCTGCAGTCATATTTTTCAATTAGACTGTCCTGTATGACCTTGCATAAAGAAAGGGATTGCAGGTTGAGGAGAAAATAACTAACTTACTCTTTAAGTAGACAGATCTGTACTTTATTTCTATTTGATGTGGGATGTGATTCAAATGCTCCTTCCCTGCATTACTGTGATGTTGGTTGTCATGCTCTGAACCTCTTTTATGTCCATATTAACTTCCTAACTAGGACCTTAACACAAGAATAAAGAAAAAAATATTGCTTCGCCTAACTGTAGAAAAGAGTCACCATAATCCTACCATGTTCTTGAGACAATCTGGTTTGAAGAGTAGGTTTGATGAAAAATGTTATGACTTTCCTTTATTTAATCTTACTTATACATACAGCCAACAAATAGTCCTAATGCATATTTGTGAATTATACAATACAATAAAAATACTGCTTATTAAAATACAATACAGTCATGCAGGAACTTAGTCAGGGTAAGTGATAGGGTCGATTCAGAGTCTAATAAGGAGCCTAACTTATTTCGGTTTGGGAGGGCTCCCCAAGGGGGCCCTCGCAGCTGCACGCTGGAGGTCAAGAGAGCAGCAGCTCCAGATGAGACGGGCTCTCTCTCTCTCTCATTCACTCTCACACGCTCAAGCTCTGTCAAAAACAATTAATCTACTAGCTCACATAGACGTGTCGCCTCTATTTCTGTATGCATCACAGTCACAACTCGGCTATAAACCATAGAGGTAATATTAAGCTATCAACACGGAACGCAAAGTTGTGTTTACTTTAAAGCTATACTATGTAACTTTTCCAATAAAACGTATCTTAAAATTGTCCTAACTATTAAATCGCTAAAGTTTTAGAACACCCACTCCGCTAATTTCAGCCCCTAAAGCCTTCTGTAAATATGTTTTCTATGATCCTGGCCAGGGACCGGATTTCGCGGCAAAATTAAGTCATCTGCATCTTCCGTATACGTTGTATATACGTTGACCAATCACAGCGCGGATCATACACTACCGGCCAATCACAACGCGTCTTGCCGTCTCTTCAGGAAGTAGTTTGCCTCAGCAACAGTGTTTACGCTGGTGTAGGAATCTTGCCTGTTACTCCCCAACGCCTGGTCGCAAAGGGACGTGAGACCCCTCTACGGATGCGTATCGGCGAGGTGGAGGCGGCCGCGGTGGTTTGCGGCTCCGCTCCGGCGAAAGACGACCGGAAAAAGCAATACCGCTACTGACCTGTAGTTGAGCAACTTCCATAAAGCTTTAAGCTCTTCTTTTCTCTTAAAAACGGTTTGGCGACTAGCAAGAAACGTGTGTGTGTGTGTGTGTGTGTGTGTGTGTGTGTGTGTGTGTGCATGTGTGTGTTGCGCGCCTCCACTCTCGCTATGCAACGCTCAATACACAGCCACACAAGCATTTGGAAGTCGGCGTGTCTCCCTCCCAAACAACACTGTTTCCTTGGCTTCACAGACGAAAACATGAACTTGAAGTAGGGCTGAATGAATGAGAAGACACCGCTGAGTACCGAAATTAAGTTGGGAGGTCACAACATTTCGGCAGCACCGAGGAACCGAGTTTAGTCGGGTGATGCCCCCCCGAACCGGGGGAGGCGAACCATATTTGATTCAATAACAGTGTCTATCCAGGTCTTTAAATAAATAGAAAATAAATGTTCAGGAGGTGAAATGTCAGCCAATCAGGAGAGAGTAATGATTATCCGCTTATTGTTGATAGTGTTCCAGTTCAAATTTTGTCTGCTCATTTTGTTGTGTCATCACTTCCAATTGCATTTGTTTAATCTGTATCCTGACTGAGTTCTCTATCCTGATTGGATAAAATTAGTATCCGGATCTGAAAATGCATTTTCTGTTTAATAAAGGCTAGAGTGATACAGAGTGTCCTGTTACTTAACAAACACTCTATAGCAATCAGAATATAAAGATATTTAACATGTATTTCAACCAAAGATTGCAATAGCTAAAATGCATTAATTTAAGCACATAATCAGTAATAGCTGCTGTAGCTGTTGCAAAACATACATTGTGAAAATTATGATTCTAGCTTTCACAGATCCACCAGTTGTGTGAAGAACACTCTAAATCGTTCCATCCACTTCCATGAAAGTCAGGATGAGATCCATCATAAAACTCAACGCAGTCGTCTCCTGCTGAAGCGTTATAAGGGTGTCTAGGCAGCCAGTACCTGTAGAAGTAGGAACATTTATTTCATTACAATACCAATTAAGGATAATTTTCCCACTTGAAATATTTGTCTTTCTTTTTGTAATGACCACAAATGATATTCTAGAATCTAGATATTCACGGCAAATTATTTGGATAATGAAACAGACAACTAATACTGAATATCAATAATATTGTAATATGTTAGTCTTACGTTGGTGTGGTCAGTGGTGTTCCATCCACCCACCAAAATGAACCTTCTCTGCCTCTGTCAGTCAGACCCAGCCACACTCTCTTGTTGAAACTGGCAACAAAGTCCTTGACAGAAAAGCTGCTGGTCACTGATGTACACACTTTACACGCACGCACGCACACATGCACATGCACACGCACATGCACATGCACCCGCACAGTCACACATGCACACACACACACACACACACACACACACACACACACACACACACACACACACACACACACACACACACACACACACATACCTGTTCTTCTTTGCTGTTTATGACAATCAGGTCTGATTGTCTGTCTCTACACCACTGTCTGCTCTCCTCCCAGTTCTTCCTCTCAGTAGAGACGTAGTAACACAGACCACCAAATATAAATCCAGGTGGTTCTAACAATATAACAACAATGTTAGTAATTGTGAAATGTCAGCCAGTAATGTAATGTAATGTTGTTTTCATTTTCTCAATTTGAAAAACTAAAACTAAAAAAACAACAACAACAGTGATGTCTCACTGACCACAGAGCTTCCTGCAGTCTCTCTCTTCAGTCAGGTTGTTATGGCTGGTCTTCGTTTGGTCAAACCTGGTCTGCAGTTGGTCTCTCTCTTCAGTCAGGTTGTTATGGCTGGTCATCAACTGGTCAAACCTGGCCTGCAGTTGGTCTCGTTCTTCTGTCAGAGTGTTGTTCCTGGACAGTAGTTGCTCTCTCTCCACCATGTTGGATTGATCTGTATGGAAACAACATACGTAGATATGTAACCCATTAAGACTGGGAACGCCTATACCGTACGTTGTTATACCTTTAAAACCAGGAAAGCATCTGTGTCATTTTATATAGCAACAGGATCTTTTCAATTCATTTCAATCCGGAATTTGAATTAAAAAATAGGAGATTTAGAAGAAACCTTTAGGATTCAGAAGGTGTTCTTAATATCTGCCTCAGGTCTAAATCGGTTAAATATATAAACACATTGTGGTATATAATACAGAATGTAGTCAATAAGCACTTATATTTCATGTTAGCATCTCTATCAATCGTAATACATAAATAATACTATGTTGAACAAAGTATTTGCAAAACACTTTGTGTGCCACAGAGGCTCAGTGGCTTTTTGCCAAACGAGGCAAGGCTATATGCCTGTTAAACTTTGCATTTTCAAACAATTGCTATAGCACCCCTCTTTGGCCAATTGGAGTAAGATTGGGATCAGTGATATCTGGAATAACCCTCTACATTACTACAGTTTCATAAAAAAATGTGAGACTGCATTATGTGTAGTCTGATGAATAATCTTCAAAGAACTGCAATATTCTTTGGCTCATAAAAGCTTAAAATGTTCCACTTAAAACATTTCACAGTGATATTTTGTTGGCATAAGTTCACCTGTAAACTTTCAGTTTTTCATATAATTCAAACTGGAGGGAGATAGGTCAAATGTGTTCCTCATGAGGAGACGCGTTATGTCATGTGTATTGAAGTTTCACGGCTATAAGTCAAACGGTTCATGAGCTAGCCTGTACAAAGTTTGCATTTGCATTGCCACCATTTAGCCAATGGTTTGTGTGTTTGCCGTTTGGCATAGCCCTCTCCATAATGGAGAGTATTGCAAAGTTTCGTAAAAAAACAATTGCCTGGTGGCCCGGTTAAAAAGTGGCAATAGAATAATAAAAGGTAGAGTTTTAAGAAGGGACCGAAGGCCCTTCGCCCTTGGCCACTTAACACATGGGAAGCCAAGGTTTCTAACATTTCTAGCTGTTGCTGCTGCCGTCGTTCACTCACGCTTTATTTTGAAGAGCCTCGGAAGCTTTGTGCGTGTGCACGTAAGTAAGTGTCCACTGACGATTGAGGAAGAAAATCCATTTGTTTACAAACACTCGCGAAACTAAAATCCAAACCACGGCCGACCATCGCGGTAAAGTGTCGCCGTGAAAACAATCAGATCTCTGCGTCCCTGGCGTTCTTTTCACCTCATTCATAGATAAAGCCCTTTTTATGTTTCAGCCTAGATTGGAAATCAATGTAGCAAGGTCGTGCCATTTTCTCTCTCTCTCTGAGCTACGGGGTGACGTATGGACTAGGGTCATTCACAGGGCACGCAGCATGCACGTAGAGCTGTACAGTTAACCCCTTGTTGTCTCGTTCAGGAACGAGACAACTCCTTTTGGCAGGGTGACCCCTAGTGGCCTTAACTCGTTACTGAACGAGTTTGGCCCCTTGGGTGTTAATAAAAGGTAGAATAATAAGGAGGGACCATAGGCCCTACGTGCTTGGCCCCTCAAAAACAAGAAATCAAGTTATTGTTGAATAAAAGTAATTTCTTGGGTAAAGTATTACAACTATAACTACAAGTATAAGATAAACTAGAAAAATATTGTTCCTTCGAAACAATTGTGGGCTCGCTTCAAGCCAGAAAACAATGGCTATAAAAGTACAAAATGTCAAGATCGCAGGCAGTGCTCTCTTTGACGTTACTGACGTCAAAGATTGGTCCATTTTGTTCCAAAAATGTGTTGTGCAAAAGTTGACCCGCTGGTGGCGCTATAACAGGCCAATGTAAGAAGGGTGGTATCTGTTCCTTGACCTATTGGGAATGTGCTTGCAAGATTTCACGCACATTGCAGGCTGTGTTCATGATTTGAGGTGTTTTTGGCTTTGGCCACTTTATCGCTGCTTGCAGCTATATTCATTATTTTTTTTGTGTGTGTGTGTGCAGACTGTGCACTTCATAGGCATATTAGATAAAGGTCCTTAGATTGTGTGTAGAATGTTTCATGCAAATTGCAAAAAAAAATCCTAACGGGTTTAAGCGTTTCACAAACTGCTCAAAATTATATAGCGCCCCCCTTTGGCCAATTGGGGTAAGATTGGTTTTAGTGATATTTGGACTAACACTCTACATCTTTGCCAAATGCCATGAACATGTTACTTTGCATGTATGATTTAGACTTTAGAGGCAGAAGAATAATTTGCATAAAACTGCAATATTCATTGAATTTATTTAAAGAAGCATGTTTCAATTTTAAAGAAATCCGATCTGACAGATCTTTAGATATCGGTCCAAAGTTCATGTAAAAAAAGTTTTGTGCACGTGGAGCGAAAATTCCAGAATAAAAGCGGGTTTACGCGTTTTACAAACTGCTCAAAATGGCGGAAAATCGAAGGGCGGAGCTTACTTAACAACGACACAGATGTCTTCCGCTTGAGTCAAAGCACGTGTGTAACAAGTTGCATGTCTTCAAACGAAACGAGGCATGACTTATGCCCGTTTAAAGTTTGAATTTTCAAACGCTTCGTATAGCGCCCCCCTTTGGCCGATTTGAATAAAATTGGTTTCAGTGATACTTTGACTAACCCTCTACATCTTTGCCAAATGCCATGAACGTGTAACTTTGCATGTATGATTTAGAGGCTGAAGAATACTTTGCATAAAACTGCAATATTGATTGAATTATTAAAAATGTATATTTCACTTTAAAAGAAATCCGCCGAGACTAGTTTGACCGTATTGGTCCAAAGTTCATGTGAAAAAAGTTTTGTGCGCGTATCGCAAAAATCCCAGGAGGAGATAGATTTTTACTGTTTTTCATATAATTCCGAATTGTGGGAGACCTAAAGGTCAGAGGTCAAAAGTTAGAGGGTAAAAGTTGTTCGACATGAGGAGACGCATAAGTGTATACAGGTTTCATGGCTGTACCTCAAACACAGCATGAGCTATACCTGTTCAAAGTTTGCACTTTCGAAGGCTTCCTACAGCGCCACCATTTGGCCGATTGCTATAGAAAATAATAGCACACTTCGCCACTGTAAACTGAACACATTGATGTTTTTATTTTCATTTTCTCACTAAGTATGTAGGAGTAGAAAGGAAGCGAAGTTCCCGTCTACTGACCGCCTGCCTGATAGATAAATAAACCCGTACAATATCTAAAGTGTGCTCGCCTTATAGGCGAGCCCACAACTAGAATATTGAAGGGAAAACATTAGGGGTGTAACGATACATTGTAATAGCGATTCGATACATATCACGATACATGGTTGACGATACGATACATGACCGATATTGGTTCATTCATGGCGACACGATACGATTCGATTCAATGATTTAAAATCGATATAGTAACTATTTATCAAAGAAATTAAATCTGTGTGAAAGGTGTGGATAGTGCAGGTTTTTAAGGTAAACATGTATTATCATGGATATACCCAGAGATTACACACATTTATCAATAGACCAGTGTAGCTATATGTAAAGGAAAAGTAATTAAACCCCTCCTTTTTATTTTTTCTTCTTAAAAATGCTAAATACAATGCACAAAAAGGTAGTATCGATACAATCGATTCTTTGCACTGCCGATTCGATACGATACAAAATAAAACGATACGATTCGATTTTAGCTGTTTTCATTTCGATATACTTCGGTTTTTTAAGTTGAAAACGATATTTCGATACAGTTACTATATCGTTACACCCCTAGAAAACATGGTAGATCATCACAGATATAAAACATTGTAATTGTTATACTTGACTTACAGAGATAGAGTGGGACAGCAATGACGAGGAGAGCTAGAACAGCACAAAGCAATCCAACACCGACTGCAACCCGCTTGTACCGTCTTATGTCTGACACACACACACACACACACACACACGCACACACACACACACACACACACACACACACACACACACACACACACACACACACACGCAGTGAGAAAAGGGGTGGAAATCTCTGAACTTCTTGTTTATAAAAAAAACTAAAAGTAATTAATTCCAATTATCTTTTGTTTAAAGGAGCCATAGTCAACTTTTTCTTGAAAAACGGATGCTAAAATAAAAATAATGTTTAGAAAATATTTTATAAAAAAATAAGCTTCTGTGTTTCTATTCAAATATGACCACAAAATGCGTAAAATAATGATAAAATAATCATGTTGGCCATTGTCAGACCGACACTTTGTTTACATTCCAGTCTATAGACTAGGATGTAAACAAAGTGTCGGCCCTACAATGAAAAAGTTGACTATAGCTCCTTTAAGTAACATCTCTTACCAGACAGCAGTTTCCTCTGTAGGTCTCTCTCCTGAAAGTAACTGGCATTAACGTGGTCATTCATTACATCATCATTGTTTTGGAGCTCAAAATGGTCATAACGTCCATCAGTCATTTCTATGATTGTAATTCTTCGTGCAGGGGGTTGATATGGTCCAGCTGTTCATAACACACTGAACCAAAGAGAAGGATGGTCTTCTTTTATCCATGAGTCTCTCTTCCTCTTTTATTTTGATTTGTTCCACCCTCACATTTCATCACATTACAGTACTGTGTTGTAACAAACATGAATAGCAAGAAATTTGGATATCTTTTTTGAAATGATGACACAGCAGAGAGTGACGGCAGTGGTGTAATGGTGCCCGGAGATGTACGTACCGCACACTGGTGTGAAAAGTACTAAATTCTTCTACTAAAAGTAAAAGTATCAATACTGCAATGGAGTCTGGAATTCAAAGTATTGGCATCAAAATGTACCAAAAGTAGAAAGTACTCATTAAGCACAATATCACAAGTTTTCAGATGTATACAAACCTTTTGAAAACAGCAGTTCACTTTACACCACGGGGTGTACTCCGATTTTCAAGGTGGCCCATGTGGTAATGTCTATGCACTGGAGCATCCATTCCCAACTTTCATTGTTCCCAACTTTGTATTGTTCCCGAATAGACCAGTGTCCCCATCTACTTTGTTTCTTGAATTGTTAGTATTATGGAATGTATCAAGTCTATTTCCTTATACATTTTGTTTTTAGTTTTTACATTTTTTTTCTTTTCTTTTTTCTTCTTTCTATTCTTTCTCTTTTTTCTTTTCTTTCTCTTTTTTTGTTTTGAAAAAAAAAATAATAATAATAATAATCTGAACACTTATAACTAATCAATGTCTTAATTCATGAACATGTAGGATAGGCATTCACAAGCTTTTAGCTTCAGCCTATTCCTTTTGATCACCTGTAACAATGATTATATGAATGTATGACCTGTATGAAATATGATGATCAAATAAACTAAACTAAACTAAACTTTATTTAGAAATTGAGTCATGGGGAAGCTTGTATAAGGGGAAAACAATGCTGTTTTGTGGCCCTTCTGGACAAGAGTCAAGTCTAATCGTTGACTGGACTTATATTACATATTACATCTCATCTGCAACAGCTGCAAAGTGAATATTGAAAACGCAGTCAGCAACATGACAGACTGTTTTCCCAAAGCCGTTTGGTAAAGTTTAGGGTGGCCACTTCAGCCTCCTATTGTGTGTGCCACGATTAGAGGAATCGGTCATAAGATTGTCTGTTCAGCAACAATTTACTGGAATGGTGATTGGTGAAGAATAAGGAACTTGGAATGACACTTTCTGACAAACCACAAATCATTTGACAAGACATTGCCAGTCAAAACTGAACTGAGAAAAATAAAAAAGAAACTGAAACCTAATAAACTACATGGAACTGGATCAAGTGCTGTCATCAGCATTTTTAGCAGCCTGTATCTTGCCTTTATTATCCTGTGTTTTTATTTCTAATAATAAAAACATTATGCTACCTTTGCATTATTCTATATCAGTCTTTAAGAATACATATTTTCACTGTCTGGTGATGGTCGATAGATCTCGTCAGCCTTGGAAAACATTTACCGTAAGTAGATATTGTGCTGAAAAGGTCTACCCCTGACCTATGCATGAGTTCTTAAACTTTCTCATCTTTGGACTCAAAAGCAAAACCTGATGTCTTCAATGACACACACAGAGATGGACAGACAGCTTGCTCCTGATTATATCCCATAGCTCTCGACTCAGAACCCCACCTTTTGTGGGAAATCCACTTTTTTGTGCATAAAATAAAATATATCCACCAGATGGACAGTGCGCAGTTTACAAATGGTGTTTTATATTGTTACATAGAGGGCCCTAGATATTAATTTTACATGTTCTATCACATAGGATATTGTAATTATCATCAGAGCAATAACTCTCCACCCATATGCATCAATCAGAGTTTGCAACTCTACTCACACTTTATTTACCAGTAAGACAGAGGACGACCTAGAGAGAGACCTCACCCGTTCGGGTGAGTTCGCGCAGGACGGAATTAATTTGCAAATGTGATTAGAGTTGTGGTTGGTTGTTTAAGTTGGACATAATGTGGACAAAATATTTTCCCAAATATGGATATGACTGACTTCTGACATCATAGATGTCTTATGTCATAGACCACGTGAGACTCACAAAATATGTCCATATATGGGCATTCCAAGCTATGGGCTTAATTGATGGATCATATATGGGCAAAAAAGGGACAAGGACATAATTAATTTGCAAGTGTGACTTGTGTCGTGGCAACCACACTGGTAGACTGGTTGAATCTGTTCTACTAGGAGAAAGCGGTCTCTTAATACCCTTCCTCTGAGCTGGTCGAGTCATCCTGGTAATGTCAGAATGAGTCAGCCATAGCCATACATGGACATCTGGGTGATGAAGAGTTGATGATGAGGTCAGCTCCATATATGGAGATCCATGCAATGATCTAGTCAGCTCCATATATGGAGATCTATGTGTTCTTCCAACTTGGAATGTTGCCAACCAATCATCAAGGACGATGATACACAAAAGAAGAGGAATATCCATATACAGTAGGCATTGATATCCAGGTGATGATAGTCAGCAGTCTTGACAGTCAACAACGTGATGACAGAAAAGCTATAGACATTTAGGCGTTACGGACTGACGGACAGGATGTGCCGGTTTTCATAGTAAACTGTGACTTACGGTCGCAATACTTGTAACTAGTTCGCGGCACAATCTGCAGGAGCTGGTCAGCTGACCTCAGGGCCCTGGCAGGGGTGTATGGCTCTATAAGATCAGATTGATACTGGGTGGCCAGCCCATGTTGGGCTTTAAAAATATGAATAATTCTAGAATAACAATTCTAAATTGGACGGGGAGCCAGTGGAGTGAGGCAAGGACCGGGGTGGTATGATCGGTTACATCCCCCCATTCTGACATGCTGCCATTCAGACATCCCCCCCATTCCCGACACTATACATAACCCTAACCCTAACCTCTATGGAAGTGTCGCCACTCAGACAATTAGAAGTCAATGTCTGAATGGCAGCATGTTGGAATGGAGAGCGCCCCCCGGTATGATCGTGCCTCCTCTTGTCATTGTTCCTTGTAGGTGAGTGGCAGTAGTCTGTATGCTCTGCAGACGTCTAAGGGCTGACTGGTCGATTCCTATACAGTGAATTACAATAATGCAACCTTGAGGAGATAAACGCATGGATTACCCTCTCTAGGTCAGGTGGGGAGAGATAGTCCCACAGACTCATCATGTCTCACTCACACTGAAGGGACTGTTTTGTTGTTGTCTGTTTTTAACTGACCAAACAAGTAGAGTTCAACCACCGTTCACATCTATACTATAATTTTGCGAATGTCTGTCTGAGTGAGTGAGTGTCTGTCACAGCGTTTCTCCTCAGTGGCTGGAGCAATTGATCTGAAATCGCATCACCATAAGCATATGAACACACCTGACATAACTGTGAAGCCCGTTTGTCACTTTCACAAATCGTATGCTGTATATTAGCATTTTTATGGTGTATCTACTATCTATTCTGCATCTAGCATGAGGCACATCTATTCTGCATCTAGCTTGAGGCAAAATGTTTAACCAGCTCTGTGTGTGTGTGTGTGTGTGTGTGTGTGTGTGTGTGTGTGTGTGTGTGTGTGTGTGTGTGTGTGTGTGTGCAGGCAGGCGGGTGTGTGTGCAGGCGGGCGGGCGGGCTGGGGGGGGGGGGGGGGGGGGGGGGGAACAGTATCTCTGTAGCCATTAAACGAAACGGGTTTCTTACATTGATGCTCCTACATCATGCAAGCACCAGTTAAAGTTACTTTCCATCCCTCATATACTGTGTGCACAGTGCACATCCCATAACCCACACACTGCACATCATTTTGGAGCTCATATCTTTGAACGGGTAAGGGCTAGTAAAAAAAAACTAAGAGAGACCGAATGGGTTCACAGATTGCTTTGCTTGGCAAAACAGTTGCTGTTCTGTTTTCATGAACAGTTCCCTATTCATAGCAAGCCCTGTTCATAACAAGGAACTCTACCACATACATGAAACTTCAGCACTTTTTTCAGAATGTGTCTTGCCTTTATTATTCATATTAAACTACTGACTTTCTCCTATGTTACCTTTTGTATTATTATGAAGTAATTTACTTTTCTTATGTTCTTATCATTCTAAATATCAGTCTAAGCGGCGGTGGCTTTCACTGTCTGGTGATGGAGATCTCAGCAATGGACCTGACATGCACTAGTGAGTTCTTTTTCCGTGTACACCAAATTGCATTGCCAAAAATAGCAGATCTACAAGCTCACAACGTGTACATATCGTGACACGTTGTGTGCTTGTAGATCAGCTATTTTTGGTGAATATTCCCCCCAGAATAAACATCAGGTATAACATTATTTTCAATCAGTCCTAATGGAAAGGGATCTTCTGGTTTTGCTGCCGACATGCTGTATCTCAGGGGGAAAGATAATTTGACATAACTGTAAGGTGTTATAAGTAACCGATTAACATCTGAGGCCCATTCTAATGTCTTCTAAAACTGTTTTCTGAAAAGCCTATTTTTCTATAATGCCCCTAATCTCAAAAATATTTGTGCTATGGTGATTGGTGAAGAATAAGGAACTCAGAATGACACTTTCTGACAAACCACAAATCATTTGACAAGACATTTCCAGGGAAAACTGAACTGAGAAAAAGAAAAAAGAAACTGAAACTCAGTAAAGTACATGGAACTGGATCAAGTGCTGTCATCAGCATTTTTAGAAGCCCAACAATATTATAGTTTTTTTTATTTTTAATAATAAAGTCATTATTAGTCTACCTTTGCATTATTCTATATCAGTCTTTAAGAATACATTTTTCACTGTCTGGTGAGGGTAGATAGATATCGTCAGCCTTGGAAAACATTTGACACATTCTGGACGGGTACACATTAAAGTGTATTACCCCCTCAGGCCGGGACCACATTTTTGTATGTACAGTAAGTAGTACATTGTAGTCATTCGTATGTTATGCTCATTATTGTGGGCTCGCTGAAAGTGAGCACACGTATGTTATCCTCATTATTAGTGTGGTTGCCCAACAGGGCAACACACTATAGTCCTGGGGAAACTTTATTCTTGTTAACTAGAGTAACCCGCCATATGTCAAATCGACCGGCTTAATCGGGAATCATGTGCTTGCATTTTGCTAAGAGAAAGGTTCTAGTTTAATTGATATTAATTTATTATTGCATTAATTTATCCATTGACTTATAATGGGAGCCGAGTTCAAGTATTTTTCTCTCGGTAACCGTAAGGCCTAAAGGTACAACACTTGGGAGGGAAGGTTCATAATAATTACAAGGATTAATTCAAAAATAATTACATCATGGCCTCATGGTGGCGCTATAACAGCCCACTTTACGTTTTGGCCTATAATTCTTCAACCGGAAAATTTAAATTCCTTTTTCCCTGGATTCCTTGGGTGATGATGCATCTCTCCATATAGGCCCCACCCATTTGCGTCAGGACAGATTTTCCGCCATTTTGAATTTTCTTCAAAACACACTTTTTGCTCCTTTTCCTACATATTTTCTCCAAATGTCACAAAAATCAAAACATGATCTCTGGACCCGTGCGATAAACATATTCAAGCGATATTTCGATTCGACGAGTCCATACCGTTCGTCTGTAACAGGATTCCAAAGTTAGCGGGAGGGGCCCGTTACGCAAAAAATAGACATAAATCACGAAGGAAACGTCCAGTCAACACCAAATTTGCAAGTCGCGGGTGGTATACTCAACAAATCCCCAAAAGCATTTCCACTTTGACCAATAGGGGGCGCCAGAAACGTGCAAAAAGTAACCGTTTTGTTGCCTTCAGGGGGAACGACCCTCTCAAAACTAAACACAAACGATCTCGGGAGTGATGTGTCAACGTAATCGGCTTGCGAGATTTGTGGGAGGAGCTTATTTCTTAAAAACAAGAAACCATATCCTTACATCACGAACGCAGGATCCGACCAGCACCTTTTCAAATTGCAAGTCGCAAGTATCCGTCCCTCGGGCCCCCGTGTTTTCCTCAGCTCCCCGGCAGCGCGGGGCGGGGTGGGCAACCACACTCACAATTTCCCAAATTGCACATTTTCTTGTTAGTGTGGTTGCTCACAAGGCAACACACTATAGTAATGGGGAAACTTTATTCTTCTTCTTTACTAACTAGAGTAACCAAAAGTTTGGCACGCTACTCCTCCCACAGGTTTTGCTAAGAGAAAGGTTGTATAGTTTAATTTATATTAATTCATTAGTAAATTAATTTCCCCACTGACTTTAATTAAAAATTAAACTTTTCCCAAATATGGAGATGACTGACATCATAGATGTATGACATCATAGACCACATTAGACCATATATATGTCTATATATGGGCATTCCCCCTGAAAACGTTAATATTAAGTCCATATATGTACAGTATATGGATATATATTAATAAAGGATAAAATAAATAAAATGTCCATACAGTAAGGGCATTCCCAGATGATGCCCTGTTAGGGTTTATAGGGCATCTGTTAGGGTTAGGGCACCTGGATGAACTTTGTTCATTGACACACTAAAAGCAGGCTCTGGTCCCACATAGGTCAAAGCAGCCCAGTAATGTATTACAATGCACAAGATGCAGCACTTACTGGTAAACAAACATAGCCCCCAAAATAATGGAAATTCACTTCCCAAAACTCAAATATGATTTGAACCACAGGGCAACCACAATTGCAATTTCACAAATTGCAAATGTTCTAGTTAATGTTTAACTGTAGCTGTATTACACTAGCCTTGCAAGCCTCCCCGAGCTACGTCATCACCAATGTGCTTCCTTTTGGAGAGGCTGGCTGTTGCGAGGCTAGTATTACACACCTGTTTATCTAACTCTTACTCAACTACTGGGTTTGATTGAGTATTTTTACTTTTAATAAATCTTTTATGATCTGCTGAATGCTGACTGTTACAAACACACGTCCGTCCGTCCGTCCGTCCGTCCGTCCGTCCGTCCGTCCGTCCGTCCGTCCGTCCGTCCGTCCGTCCGTCCGTCTGTCTGTCTGTCTGTCTGTCTGACTCACTTACTCATCATCTAATACACATCAACAGACATATCACTGTCACATGGAAACTATATGATTCTTTCGTATATGATTCAAACCTGATCCATATATGACAAACACTACAACATAAAACATGTTATCAGTAATAATAATCATATCAAGCATGTCACCATCATACAAATATAATGACATTGTTTTTAAACTACAAAATAAAAGTATGTTATCAGAAATAATTTGATCTATTTAACTATCTGGCCACCATAGGTGTGTTTGTAAAGCATGAACTGTCTGTCTGTATAATACCAACGTAATTTGAAACTGAATGATACATTAATTAAATAATCACTGCAACCAAATTTAAAAATAATAATTAATGACCTCAATATATTCTGTAGGTTTATGTTGGACGCTAGACGTTCTAACTGAGGTTTTCTTAGCCTGGGATCAGTAGTATTTTCGGGGTTTATGATCCAGTCGGGAGCATGTTGTAGTCAGACGGATTACAAACTATCAAACCGGAAACAGACCTACCCAATAAAACCCTTGATGTGGTGTAGTTTTGCTTATTTTGGAAAAAGTTTGTTTGTTATATCCATCTTTTAGTCCAACTCGTAGTGACTGGCAAGACTACACTCCTCGAGCATTTACATGGGGATTGGTGAAACAAACAGCGGGGACCAAAACAAAGCAACGCCGCTTCTTCTCCCTTTTCCCGGTCTTGTTTGCGGTTTAGGCCACGCCTAGACCGGATCACACAGGCCTTTTAACGAATACCAGTCTTTCCACCGTGGTTTTCCAGACTGACACAGATCTTCCCTGGTGACATCTTTACAAACGCACCACTATAATTACGAATGAATGGAAACAGTTTCTTGGTGAAAGTGTGTGTGAAGGTGTGAAGGTGTTTGTTAGAATCAGGATCAGAGAAGGTCAGCTTTCTTCTGCCCCAGTCCAGCTGGACTCTGATCCTCCAGGGTCCCTGCCTCACTGAGAGAACAGTCTCCTTCCTATTAGGCCCTGATGAGGAGACTGCTTTGCATACACCGTGGTCATCCATTAGGAACCAGTATCCACTAGCTGTGGCTCCCTTACTTTGACAAGACTCCTCACACACACCTACATCCCAGAATACAGTGCCTCCAAGGTCAACATCCCAGCTGTGAGACCCTGAGTTAAAGCCCTCAGAACCCAGGACTTGCACACACTTGTCAAACCTCTCTGGGTTGTCAGGAAGTGGCTGTATTTCTCCATATAGATACCTCACACCGGTCAGATCATCAGACACCATGAGTCCAGGACAAGCGGTGTTGGGGTCCAGGATGACGGGAGTGTAGGAGACAATGTCCTTCATCTTGTGCCAGACTCTGAAGGTCAGGTTCTTCAGGTGTTTTGCCTCGTCTATCAGTGCTCCTGAGAGCGGCGGTGGCTCCTGCAGGGTGAGCTGGACTCCCTCCATTGTGGTCTTGTAACCCTGCAGGAATGAGACGTGGTTGTGGGCTCTCAGCTGCTCCTCAGCAGCTGGGATTGCATTGGAGAGGGTTTCCATTTCTCTGCTCAGACCCTCAATCCTCTCCTTCATCTCCTGACTCTTCTGAGCCTCTTCTTTCCGCAGAGCGGCGATGCTGGCCTCCTCTTCCACCTGTAGGAACTGACGAAGATTCTGAAACTGTTCCTTAATCTTAGCCTCTGTGTTCCTCGTCTGAACCTTGATGTGATTTTCTGTTTTGTCGTAACCTGTTTTAACTCCATCAAATACCTTCAGTTTTTCCTTTAAAGTCTTCAGTGATTCCTGGACCTTCTGTTTGCAACAACCATATGCTTCGTCCACGGGTAAGAACTTGTGTCCGGTGTGTTTATCTGAATCGCGACACACAAGACACACCAGCTGCTGGTCGTCTAGACAGAAGAGCTTGAGCTTCTCACTGTGTGCGGTGCAGAGGACCTCAGAGCTCACCGACGAGGATCTCCGGCCTTTCTCCTCCAAGAGGTTATCACACAGATTCTTCAGAACAAAGTTTGTAAGAGGATTTTCCTTGGAGGATCTCCTTTGACAAAAGGGACATTCTTTTGTTGGTCTTTCCGTCCACCATTCCTGCAGACAGTCTTTGCAGAAGCTGTGGCCACAGGACAGCCCAACGGGATGTTTAAAGATGTCATGACACACAGGACAGCTCAGCTCCTCTTTCTGAACAGTCAAACATGAAGCCATTTTGTCCTCCGGTCACACACCTGATCTGGAATGTTCAATAATATCATTATGAGTATCCATCAATATTAGTCGTTATAGTTATAGTGGTAGTAGTAGTAGTTGTAGTGTAGTATTCATAGTAACCTGAACCACATCTAGCCAAGCCTTGTAACTGACTGTCTTGTGGACACGACAAGAAGAATTCATAGTAACAGTAATAGTTTTAGAAATTCTTTATAATCTGCCTGGTCTTACCTCAGTAGAGATTGTATCAGATAACAGTATGTCGGTCTGTCAGGTTGTTCAAATGATCCGTCCGTCTATTAATTCAACTGTTTATTGATAGATGTTTTGTCTTGCTTTGTTTTCCGTGTCGCAGACGAAGTCTCTGACGAGTGACTATACTATACTGTAGAAGGAAATGGACTTTGATTCATTTTCTTCTGATAACAGGAATGCCACACACACACACACACACACACACACACACACACACACACACACACACACACACACACACACACACACACACACACACACACACACACAGTATATGGTATCATAAGACAATGAATCAAAGTTCATTGGTTGTACTGTGGCTCCCAGGCACAAATGGTTTTTGTGATTTATAAGCACATTAACTCAATGGATACTCCAGAATACTGTTTTATTATTATTACTCTGTTATCACGTAATTTATCACATGATGATAATTCATTTACGGTCATATGTTGAATGCTTCAGTTGTTGTTCTATGACTGTTTTATTCTCTTACTTATTATTATCATTTTACTAACTTAAACAATTACTAATGGAATTTGTATTTATTCCTCCTAGATCAGTGGTTGTCAAACCTTTTAATTTCAGTACACTCTCAGAGTTACAGACCTGTAAGGGTCCATTTGGAACCCCCCCAAGGAACCCAGATGGTCCCTGAACCACAATTTTAGAACCACTGTCCTAGATTTGTTTAAATTAAACACTGGTATCGGATCGGTACTCTGTATTGGATCGGTGCTCTGTATCGACCGATACACAAGTTGTGGGCATCAGAATCGGTATTGGGAAGGAAAAATGGTATCGGTACAACTCTATAGGGCTGCTAGTGGGGCTAGACTGAGACTCTCCACGAAATGCGCACGACATCTTGACAAGGTTGAGGTCTATTTCACAAAACATATTTGTGCTAATAATTTGGGATGCAACAGTTGTCCTTGAAGTGCCCAAGGCACTGGACAGATGACATGTGTGACTAATAATAAAAACTAACACAGAGAAACAAGGTGGTGACAGCCTGTCCCCCTATAAACAGAATAAATACCAGGTGGGTGCCAGCTTTGAGCGCAGGTGGTGAGGTGGGTCGGGCCAATTTTGTTGTGAGTTTGAAGACATTTTGGTCAAAACAAAAAGTCCCCCCATCTCTCCAGCTCTTTAATAATTTTAAAAGAAAATACATTTTCAGGTGGGTTGCACTTTTTCAACCAATTCACCCTTTGTTAGCCTCCTGGTTGGTCCCTGACTGACCAACCAGCAGGCTCTATCTGCCTTGTCCCGCCCTGGTTCCGCCTTTTTTATGTTGAATTAGCTAAAACATAATTTTTGGAGAAATAAAAACATTTAAAAACATGCTGATTCACTATGCTGCCACTGAGCAGCTCCAATTTACTGAAACAAAGTTTGAAATTAGAATTGAGCACACAGAATAACAATATGAAGCAACTGAATTAACATGGCAGTGGATGGAATGTCCCACTGAATGTCCCACCAAGACACAGCAACCAATGGGTGTGGAGAGGGGCAGGACAATGGGCGGGACTTGACAAAGGGTGAATTGGGGCAGAGTACCAATTTATCAGCTTCAGTGTTCCAATTCCAATTTTGCTAATTTCTTTGTGTCATCACTCATCACTTCCAATTTCTCTCCCGATTGAGTAATATTGGGATCCCAACATGTAAAAGCATTTTCTGATTATAATCATAATAAAAGTACTTTTAACTGTACTTTTTTAGCAAGGAGCTTCATGGCACCAAATATGCATATTACCTAATTTAAATACGTAGCGCCGAGATGCGATTTTCTTGGCAGTGCAGTTCGGTGTGCATTTCACCCTTTGCGGGTGCTTTCATTTTTTCTTTCTGTGTTATTTGCTCAGGATTAGCGGTTGCAAAAGCCACCCGGTTCTTTATGTGAATTCACACGCTGAATTTGGCCAAGGGTTCATCGCTCTCTCTCTCTCTCTCTTACACAGTCAATCACACAAAGAAAATGCACATCCACACAACATGCTGAGATGTTAGCTACAGTGTGTTTACCTTTCCTTTTAAATTGCATCTGGCTAATCCTCCTGTCCTGATACACACCTTCATCATGGATTATCCCTGCAGATGATTTGGCTTGATGATAGTTCATTAACAGAGGTGGAAAGTAACTAAGAGCATCATTTACTCAAATACTTTTAGCTCCACTGCAATTATTTGAAAGATTTAGTTATATTAGTCACTTTGTAGATTTCAATTTTGACATACCGTTGTTTTGGGTTGAGATTGGCACATTTCCTGGGGCAATCTGCCCAGATCATGCATGTCACACGTGTCTTCTTCTTCTTCTTTTTTAGTTTTTTTACTCTCAAAAAAGCATCTGCAATATAGTGCATTTGAAACTACATTGCAGTGCACATCATGGGATGATCACTGCTTGCCTCCTTTGAATTGTTTTCTTTTTCTTTTTGTTTATTTTATTTTTATTTTGTTGCTGAGTGAGGTCAACAGACAAAGTGACATGAGTGAGATGAAAAAACCTGAGTGAAATGTGCCAATGTGAACCAGAGACATTGGTGCATTAACCACTTAATTCCTTTTTTATACTTTTATACTAAAAATAGCAGAGCTTGTCGATCTGCTGTTTTTCTTCTTCCTAAAATGTTTTGACACATAAAAAAGGTGTAATGGGCCATTTATAATGTGTACTATTTTACTTAGATACTGTAATTATATTTTGATGCTAATAAGTTTGTACTTTTACTCAAGTAAAATCTTTAATGCAATTTCTACTAGTAACAGATTTTCTACTTTTACTTGAAAGTAAAAACTTCTTCTCCCATCACTGCTTATTCACAGGAAATGCTAACAATTACATTTTTCTTACACAACAACAACAATGCAAGGAAGAGCCAGATGACAATAGGAAGAGGGGAGAAAAAGCAGCACAAATTGAGTTGAAGAGACAAAGACAACCTGAGCTTATAAATAATGTCTCTCCTCAAATAGAAAGAGAGCGAGCGTGAGAGAGGGGAGATAAACGAGTACAAATCAATGGATGGTTCAAAAGAAGGAGGTTGAGGTTGTATTTAAGTACGGCACACAATAAAACGTCTGCACAGTCAAATCCTCGGCGTTCATTTATCCATTTAGGTGTTTACGGAGGAGGGGAGAAAAGAAATTGCCGACTATGCAGGTAACCCCGAGTGGCTCTAATAAAAACCTCTCACCTTGTAAGAGAAAAGAGGAGAGACAATTGGCTCTGGCAAACACAATGATGGTAAGAGAAAAGGTAAAATAAAAGTCTTACATAAACAGTATGGGAAATAAAATGCATATAAAATGGTAATGACAGGGATTTTAGAGACGGTGAAAGTGATGTAGTGCTTGCGCGCGTGCATGCGTGCTTGTGTGCATGCGTGCACGCATGTTTGTACTTGAATGGGAAAAGAGGTTGTGTGTGTGTGTGTGTGTGTGTGTGTGTGTGTGTGTGTGTGTGTGCATGTCTGTCTGTGTGTGCGTGGGTGGGTGGGTGCGTCTGTCTGTCTTTGAATGGGAAATGAGGGAATGTGTGTGTCTGTGTGTGTCTGTCTGTCTGTCTGCTTGTCTTTTAAAGGGAAAAGAGGGTGTGTGTGTGTGTGTGTGGGCGCGCGTGCGTGCGCACGTGTGGGCGCGTGCGTACGCGTGCGTACCGTACATGCGTGCGTCTGCAGCCAGCCTTCCCCTTGTCCGACTCTGAGTTACAGCCCAGTGGTTGATGGGCGCAGTGCTCTATTGGCCGAACTCAGATCAATAGGAGCCAATCAGTGGAGTGTTTTCCTCCAGATGTACGGAGCCAGCAGCAGCAGCAGAGACATGACCGGCGGCCAGGAAGCCATTCGTCACGGCTAACAATAAACCTACCGCTTTGAGAGCTTTATGGACATGCGTCCGTCAAGACGTCACAGACCTTTCACATAGCGTTTGTCACACACTTGTGTTTCTAAGTGCGTGGCTGTGGCTGTGTCAACCTTTTCAGTCCATGACCACCAAAATAATCATATTTTAACTGGGAACCCCCCCACCCTGACGAGCACTAAGAGTTGAGGCACTGGGGGTCCCAACCCACAGGTTGAGAACCACTGCCTTATAGCGTTTGTCATGCACTTATGTGTAAGTGTGTGGCAGTGGCTCAGGTCTTAGAACACAGAGGGTTCCCAGTTAGATCCAGAGGCTCCCCCAGAGTTCGTGTCAAAGTGTCCTTGAGCAAGACTTACGTACTTACTTAATCCTCTTCGTGCTGGGTAGCACATAAGTTCTTCACCAATGAACGCCAATGCTGTCTGTCTGCTGCCCGATGCTGCACCTGGCCCCAAGTCCATCCAACTTCTTTCATTTCCTTCTCAACAGATCTTCTCCAGGTCTCTTACGTGGCCAATCCACATCCATCTTCTGTACTTTATGACTTTTGACAGTGGGGTCAGGCCTGTTCTCCTGTAAAGATCTTCATTGGAGACTGTCATTGGCCAAAATATCTTAAGTATTCTCCTAAGACATTGTCTGAAACACATCCAGCTTGTGACAGATGGCCTGTGTCACTTTCCATGACTCTGCCCCGTACAGGAGAACCCCAAGGACGTTGCTCTGAGCAAGACTCTGAACCCCTAATTGCTCCCGGTGAGTTGGTTGGTTTCCTCCACCATCGGTGTATGAATGTGTGTGTGAACGGGTGAATGTAATGCACATTTTCTGTAAAACGCCCTCGATAAAGGCGCTATATAATTTTGCACCATTTACCATTTAAACTGCCCGTTTAACGTCCCCTGTTCTGAGAAGGAGCATGCCTCGTCGGACGCAAACGCAGCCGAGCAGCGGGTGGGAAGTCGAGGAAGGCATCCGGTATAGTAAAGCCCAAATTACCGAAGGGCACAGTTTAATTAGATGTAGGAACTCACAGAGCTGACCAGCACAATCAGATCAAATCACTGGTCCCCAGCGTGGGCTTCCAGACGTGGACCCACAGGGGGCCCTTGAGGGGATTCCTGGGGAGGTCCCAGGCTAAATGATTGATAGACCCTTTGATGGACTCAAATGGATCTTGAGGGTCCGTTCTGTTTCATTTGTACGCCCCCAAGAGTTAAATGAAAGCTTAGTACAATTAATAGCACATGAAACTGTCAAACTTTTCTTTTTTCAAAACACGCTCGTCGTGGGTCTGATCTGGCCACCTTGGAGTGGTCACCACCAGATATTCCTCGGTAAAACTATGCCTAAAACTACGTAACGTCAATAAAACTATGCCTGCCCTGAACCTAAACTTATTCCTAAACGTTTATAACCTCAGTAAAACTATGCTTAAAATTATGTAACGTCATATGCCTCAACCTAAATGTATTCCTAACCGGAACCTCAGTAAAACAAATACAAGTATACTAGAACGGCTGGTGGGGCGAGCAGTCCATGGGAAAAAAAGGGGTGGGCGAGCATTCCGGTTACTGGGGAAAGGATGGATTCCCAGCCAAGCTAATCTGAAGCTGGGGAGATGGTTGTCTTAACTCAAATGCCCCGACCGACCATTTGAGATGAATCTTTCATGTTTTTTAATTTCTGAGTTGGCCTGCCCAGCCACCCCAGCACCACACTGACACGGCATTCCATTCTGGTGATTAATTGCGAGCCATTCACAAGCTTGGAAAGCGCTGTGGTCTGCTGTGTTACATTCAGATTTCAATACTTCTGTTCATTGATTGGCGTTAGCGCAGTGCTGTTTAAAACTTGAGATGGCCTTGTTGATCTTTGTGTGTGTGTGTGTGTGTGTGTGTGTGTGTGTGTGTGTGTGTGTGTGTGTGTGTGTGTGCGCGCGTGCGGTAGTGGATGTTCTGAAATCTGTCGAGGGGGGGTCCCTGTTTGTGCAAAGGGTCAAAACAATTTAAAGTTGGCTGCACCTTTCATTTTTAGAGAGGTTTAAAATTGGCTGAGTACACTGGGAAAGTGTGTGTGCGTGTGTGTGTGTGTGTGTGTGTGTGCGCACGCACGCACGCGCGCACGCGTATGAGTGTGTGCGCGCGCGTGTGTGTTTTGGCAGCCTGCTGCAGCAGCATTCATACTTACGTAATAACGCTTGAATTCAATTCTCAGGATACGCACACACCCATAACCACCCACTCACCCACCCCACACCATCTCCACCCATACACACCCACTCGCCCCCACACACACCCATCTTCACCCATACACACCCACCCATGGACCCACACATCCCTTATCCGACACACCCACTGACACACACTCATACACGCACGCACACACGAGCGCGCCAGAAAGAGCAAAGTGAGAAGATTAAAAGAGCTGCAGTAGATGAGATAAGAAATAGCCAAGGACAAAGAAGCACACACACAGTAAAATCTGGAGTTTTAATTTAACTCTTAAGTTGAGAGCATAAAAAAACGGGCCCTTATCGAGTCCGAGTCAAATGAACACTTCTGAATTTGCTGCGTGGACGGACTGAGAAAGATGACCTGTGCATTTTATGGTTTGGACTGTTATAGAATGAACAGAAAGAGTCAAGGATGAGAGGGGGAAGGATAATGGTTAATGAAAGATGAGAGGAAAGAAGTGATGAGCGAGAAGAAGGGATGAAAGAGAAGGAGGAATGAGAGAGAGGAGGCCCCCTACACCTTGCCTGACTGCGAGCGCCAGACATCTCACACTACGTTCACTACGTTTCACTCCGGGAGAGTCTGAGATTACTAGGGCAGATTCTACTTCGGCGTGGGCGGGCTAAAGCCTATTGACGTCACACACACACACACACACACATACACACACACACACACACACGCGCGACGGCGACGTGGCGTGACATTGCAAAAAAAAGTTATTTCTCATAACATATTATATGTCTGCATGTTTACGTTAGTGCAAAATGGTATTAAAACGTGAGGAAACGGCACTATTTCATAGTTTATTAAAATAATACGAGTCGAGTCTGACTCCGCCATGACAGTTTTCACGGACCAATCAGAGTGCACTAGACGAGCGAGTCTCACGTGAGCTCAAGAGCTCTGTTTGGAGGGGGCTGGGACCGGAGCATAGAGTTCACGTGCCCCAAGCATACAACCCTGATTGGCCCATTCAATGCGCCCGCTCTTCAGGCGCGCTTGAAATAGAATAAAATATGTGCAGCTTCAGTCCACACTACAAACCACCCACCAACAGGGGGGGGTGATGTGCGGACTGAAGTGTCAGGCTACCCTACACCAGCCCTGCCCAGCCTAGATCGAGAGTGACTATGAGGCTAGACTTTCCTCCAGTGTGAGGGGTTTAAACAGATACAATCTTAAGACTCCCCGATATGCTCACAGACGACTGGGGCCGCCCGATCATTTTCAAACATGTTTGATATTTATCTGGATGATCACTGCTCTGCTGTCTGAGTGGAGCGGCACACTGGGAGACCGAGAGAGTTTAGAGACAGTCTGCATACAAGGAGAAAGATGTTAAGTGAATGAGAGGACTTTTGGCATGACGACCGGTCGAACCAACCTGGTATGGGTGCATTGGACAACTGACTGTGAGGTCCTTGTCATTTGTCTGAAACACACTGATAACATTGTTAAAAGATGTTTATCGTAACACGTTATGACCTAGATTGGTGGCTATTTTCGCTATTAGTTTGGATTGATTGATGATGTAATATGGGTAGGTCTTAAGTGGTTAACATGTCTAAATGAATGTGGGTGGGTGGGTGCGTGCATGTGTAGGCAGTGTCTATGCACGCAAGGAAAAAGCTTTGGAACCAATGCTGCAAGGCAACCCGTACAGACTGACTGGGCTTCTAATGAAGCAAGACACTTTAAATAAATCAAATCCGTACATAATTAGGGTTGGTTAGGCAAAATCACTGGTTTGACTGGTTGTGTACAGTGAGAATCAAAAGAGGGAGGATGAAGAAGAAGAGTGGAGAGTGGGGGCAGTGGTGGAAAGTACATTTACTCGAAGAAGTACTTTTGAGGTACAGTACCTGTACTTTGCTTGAGTATTTCCATTTTTTAAATACTTTTTACTTCTACCATACTACGTCAATTATCAAATATTGTAATTTTTACTCTGCTAAGAGTATTTGACGGCTTTATGTAATGGTTACTTCGCAGATTTAGAGTATTATTACACAGTCTGAGCACCTCTTCCATCGCTGTGTGGGAGGAAGGGAGAGAGAGAGGGGAGAGAGGGGGGAGAGGGGAGAGAGGGGAGAGGAGGAGAAGGTGGCAGAGAGGATAAGGGAAATGAAGCGAGGAGGAGGAGGAGGGGACGGGGGAGGGAGGGGAGAGGAGAGAAAGGTCTCAATGTTCTGCTTGATGAGTGTCGCAGTCTGTTGGCAGACCCTCTGCCCTTTCAAGAGCGCACGCCGCACACACACACACACACACACACACACACACACACACACACACACGCATGTTTGTATTACTGTTCTTGCAAGGACATCCACATTTTCGACTTGACTCACGGAGCAAGAAGATGCTTAGAGCTTTGGATCTCAAAGGAGGCAGGGGTCCTTGAGGGGGTTCCAGCCAGGAGATCCCCAGCTAAACGTGTCAATTAGAGACGCTCCGATTGCGATAGCGATCACTGATCAACTGGAATCAGTATCTGCCGATCAATATTCCCGATCACAGCGTCAAATCCATAAATTCTTCTATTTATTGTGTTACTGTAGCAGCATTTATATATTTAATGATTCTTCTTACAAAACATTGACATTGTATATTAAGTATAAACATTAGGAGATTGCAGGCTGAGGTCCTTTAGTATCCAATTCAACTTGTAGGAGTAAGGTTACATTCAGTCCCACAGATAAATATTGTGAAAATAACTGATCTAGCTTGTAGATCGGCAAAGCCGATACCGATCAAAGCCGATAGAGGCATTATCGGCCGATCGCGATCACTCACAGATCAATCGGCACATCTCAAGTGTTAATGCAGTCACAATCATTTGAACCCTTTTTATCCATCCATTTTTTTTTATCCATATAAAAATATTGAGAATTACGTCAACAAATAAAAACGACACTAAAATGTTAGGGATGGACTAGTGGAGAAGAGACCCAGTAGAACTTAAAGTTATACCATGTAACTTTTTTTATTAAACAAATCTTAAAATTGTCCTAACTGTTAAATCGCTAAAGTTTTAGAACACCCACTCCGTTATTTTCAGCTTCTAAAGCCTTCTCTTTATATGTTTTCTTCTTAGCAGTGACAGGGGCGGGATTTCCTGGCAAAATGACGTAATCTGCATCATCTGTATACGTTGTGTATACGTTGGCCAATCACATCGCAGATCATACACACATGATACACTACCGGCCAATCACAGCTTATCTGCTCTGGTCTACAGGAAGCGCCTCCGCTCAGCTACAGTGTTTACCATGGTGAAGGATTTTAACCTCTTAATCCCCAAATCCTGGCCAGAAAATTACGTTCTACCATGCGTTCTACCCCTCCACGGATTACTATCGGTCGCGGTGGTTTGCGGCGCCGCTCCGGTGGTCCGCGGCAGTGGTCCGCGACGACTCCGGACGAAAAACGGCCGAAAAAAGCAATACCGCTACTGACCACTAGTTTAGCAACTTACACAGTATAACTTTAAAGACAAGTCATTTTAAATATGTTTGGTTGCGCTCGGGCATTGCGCTCTGAAAATAGCAGATCTACAAGCTCCAAGTACAGACCCCTGGGGGACTCCGGTCAGCAAAGTGTATAGGGAGTTCCCAGTCAAACTTGCAGTGTCCCAAGCCAACCCTGCTCTGCTGTCACTCTGTCTGTCTGTCCTCCTCTCCCATTCATTAAGGATCTCTGTCTCTCCATCTCTCTCCCTCATTTTATGCACTACTCTTGAACCAGTGCTCCTAAAACCTAGGGCCCAAATTATGAACTTTGTCTTTTGGCCGTGAGTCATGTGTTCTGTGTGTTCAAGCGGAACGATAAGCATCACTGTTGACACACAGAACAGCTTACAGGGTCTCAGTGAAGATGCAGGAGGGCTCTGCATAATGTTATTAGTTTATTTCATAGGGACAGAGCACGTTAACACATGGGAAGCCAAGGTTTCTAACATTTCTAGCTGTTGCTGCTGCTGCTGCCGTCGTTCACTTACGCTTTAATTTTGAAGAGCCTCGGAAGCTTCGTGCGTGTGCACGTGAGTGTCCACTGACGATTGAGGGGGATAATCCATTTGTTTACAAACGCTCGCGAAACTAAAATCCAAACCGGGGCCGACCATCGCGGTAAAGTGTCGCCGTGAAAACAGGCAGATCTCTGCTTCCCTGGCGTTCTTTGCACCTTATTCATAGATAAAGCCCTTTTTATGTTTCAGAATAGAATAGAAATCAATGCAGCCTAGACGCGCCATTTTGTCTCTCTGCGAGCTACGTTATGACGTATGGACCAGGGTCTTTCACAGACAACACAGGATGCATGCAGCAGGATGTAACCAAGTTAACCCTTTGTCTCGTTCCTGAACGAGACAACTCCTTTTGGCACAGCGACCTCCAGTGTCCGTATCTCGTTACTGAACGAGTTTGGCCCCTTGGGTGTTAATGAACATCCACATGAAAATAATCTACGACGTGAACGGATTTAACAAGAAAATTATTTTGTAACGGAAAAAAAGTTACAATTGACACTATGTCAGTGTTTCTCAAACTTTCAAATGTCAAACTCCGACAGCGTACAAATGGAACCAAATGGAACCAAATGGAACCAAATGGACCTGTTCATTTGGTTCCATTTGTATGCTGTCAGAGTTACAGGCGTTTTATTTAGACACCCTAAACTAAAGGAACCCACAAAGTCCCTGAAATCCACTTTGAGAACCACTGCACTGAGTAAATGGCAGGATTATGTTTGGATGATGTCTTTGTCTGTCTGTCACGCCTGACACGGGTTTGTCACTCATCATGCTCTGATGTCACTGTGATGTCAGGGGAACCACTCTTAACAGAATGGGATTTCCGCTCTGTCATCACACTCTTGCTTCACTGTGATGTCACACAGAATCCCTTTTATGCCCAAATGGAGTTCCCTGAGGTCACACAGTCCAGTACACGTTATAATGATTTGATCTGATTTGCAAACTGCGGCTGAAGAGTTCAATTTCATTCATTTCTGTCATTTTGCAGTAATTTTTGTGTACCTGTGACTTCTTTTCCATAGCGTCTTATGAGCGGTCGAGTTCTCTTGCAAGTAACGTACTGCACCTGTGTGTGCGCACATGACTGTATGATGTCACTGTGACATCATGGTGTAATAAAGGGACTATGAGGTTGCGCTATCTTGTCACAAAAAGGAGAAACTCCCCCTCTGATGCATTTTTCTATGTCGCTAGGTGACGGAACGCTTCGAGTGTGGGACGTGAAGAGTGCCGTGTGCCGATTGGCTATACCAGCTCACAAGGCCGAGATCCTCAGCTGTGATTGGTGCAAGTACGACCAGGTAAAAATCTTCTCCTGAAATTCTCAATTCTCAAACTCAATTACGTAGTTTTAGGTTCAGTATCTGTCATATTTGTCTGTTCTGTTTTTTTGTTTTTAGGTCTCTGTGTCTCTACGTAGATCAAGGGTTCCAAAACGTTTCAACCCCCCAAAATAATAATATTTGAACTGGGGACCTCCCCACCCTGACAAGCACTTGGAATTGTATACATTACATTTAGTTTGACCTGAGCGCCTTGCGAGGCATTGTGAACTTGTAGTTCGGCTATTTTCACAATGTTTGCTGCCTCTTTCTTATGTAAATTTGTCCAATTTGGAATTAAAACGGTTCTTAAAAATCATTCGATTGTAACTTTAGAAGTGTGCAGATACCCTGTATACAGTACACTTGCACATTAAGCTAATCATCTGGGCGACCCCCAGTTTAGGGACCACTACTGTAGAACCTTGTTTATTGTTGTGGTCTCTGTCTCTCTCTCTCTCTGCAGAACGTATTAGTAACAGGAGCGGTTGACTGCAGTCTGTGTGTTTGGGACCTGAGGAACGTCAGACAGCCCGTCTGTCGCCTTCTGGGGCACTCCTATGCCATCCGCAGAGTCAAGGTACACGCACGTGCACACATGCACGCGTACACACACAAACACACAGTGGTGCCATGTAGACCCCTGCAGGGCCCTTGTCAAAACAGTATATACTGTAGGGTTTTAACTGGGTAATAAGAATCATACTAGGTTTGTTTGAAGAAATGATGCACCGCCACGTCCACTCATATGATGGTAATTTATGTGCGCAAGAGGTCATATTCACTGATATAAGGTCAACTAAAAGGATAAACACCACAAGAAAGGGGTTGTTTAAATCGGGGTACCTTAGTCATACACAAACAACATTAAATGACGGACAAGTTAAACACAGCACCATTCAAAAAATATCATCATAGTTGGAAAACAAAATAAAAAGGTTTATCTGAAAGAAATGGACTCTGTGCAAGGGGCTTTAGTCTTCTTTTCAGCACAAATTGTGTTATGTTCAGTGAACTTTCTATTACAAAGATCTTGACTTTTCAAAATGGTCAAGGCCTTGGGAATAAAGGCGGTGTTGTAGTGGGGACCTTTTTCTACCTGGAATTGTTATTTTAATGATGTGCATGAAAGCACACGTGCACACGCGTTTAGAGTACACATATTGTGTTGGATGTCACTTGTTTGGTGGCCCATGTGCTGTAACTTGATGAACATCAAGAACGATACCCGTTCAACCAGTGACTTTGTGCGGCTCGGGGTGACAATTAGATTAATCTGGCTGATTCCCTTTTGCACTCTTCAGTGCTGGAATGGAATGACTTTTGTGCGATTCATTGTGATGGCCTGAACCAACTCAGGCCATCACACATACAAAACTCGATAGACACATACAAAACAGAAAAAGTACAAAACTATGGCACCACCTCTTTACAATGTGCGACAGGAAAATGTCTCTGGCTTATTTAGGCTTGCAGCAGTAGCAAACTAATTGTCCACTCTCAATTCTGCTCTCCTAGAAAAAGACGGCAAACCATTGAACGTGTCCATTTTCTCATCAGTGGTTCCCGACGGCTTTATCGACGGCAAGCATCTCTTGCCGAAAAGCTGCCGATGGCTTCCTGTCGGCAGCAAACGCTTTCTGCCGCCGACGTCGTCCAAAAATCTGCTTGGTTAAGACCTGCCTTAACTCTGCCTGGGAGCGGCTGCTGACCCCTTAAAGGTTTTAACTAGTGTTGGCCATTCGACGGTTTAGATTATTGCTGAGACTTCTGAGAAACCGTTGACACTTGACAGAAAGTGTTTTTGAGTTGTCTGTCAGCGCAGCTGTGCCAAAACCTGCCTTCTGACACTGCAAGTTCAGCTGCAAGCACTCTGGTCCCGGGAGGTTCTCCCAGTCCATTAATAAATGAACAGAATGCTACGCTTCATCGCTTTGTCTGAATAGGCTACTGACGTTGTGCGTTCTTTGAAAATACTCTGACAGTTGGGCTAACTCCTTTAATACAGTGGTTCCCAAACCTTTTAGCTCGAGACCCAAAGGAGACATTTGTTGTATTTTTAGCATGTCATACAGGAGTGCTAAATTTCTTTGAAGTAAGTATATTTAAAGATTTGTTTTTTGGGCTTTTATGCCTTTATTGGATAGGACAGTAGACTGACAGGAAATGAGATGAGAGACGGGGAGTGACATACGGCAAAGGTCGCCCGGATCGGGAATCGAACCGGCGACGCCGTCAGGCATCCATGCCTATGTGGCATGGATGCAATGCCTATGTGGTATGCGCCTGGACCAGTAGGCCAGCGGGCGGCCCTGAAGTAAGTTTATTTAACCACATGAACCCTAGTGTCCCTATAATCTCCCTATTATGTTGGCGAACATTCGGTGGAAATAGCTGATCTACAAGCTCAAACAGCGCAACGTGATATGTTGTGAGCTGTTTTAGGAAAAAAAGGAGCAGACCTAGCATAGAGCTCTGGGGACACCAGTCAAGGTTTTAACAGACCATCATACAGTTTCATATCAGAGGCCGATGGTTTCTCATCTGTATTTGCAAAGCTGAAGTAAGGGCAGAGAGAGGGAGACAAACAGAAAAAGAAACATGTCAAAGAAAAATGTACGATATCTACATACTGTACACATAGCATAAATAAGCAGCATGGCATAGGCAAAGTGGGTGGGGCAAAGTGAATGAGATGGATGAGAACCTGAGAAACAGAATGGATATTTAAGACCTAATGCAACTGTCTTTATGCAAAGTGGGTGGGTGCAGTGGCCGTGTAGGCTTTTCTAAGTACACAGAATAAAATAACACACTGCAGTAAGGATAATAGAGATAGGTGACCCACAAACCGCATAGTTTGGGTACGCTCAGACATAAATTATTGCGAAACCCACGGTAATCGTTTCGATTTCGGGCAGGTCTCTCTTCAGGTCATAAATTAACAAATTGTTTGGTGGTCGGGTAGGTCTCTCACAATTGGTCTGTACGGGTCAGGCTGTCGGAATGTGCTGTGAGCTTGTAAAGGGCAGTCCATACTGTCTGAAGCTTTTCGTCGGGTGCAGCTTTCCGAACACAACTTCGGGGTAATGCTTTTCAGAAGTTGCGCGTGACGTCATTTTGTAGTTGAACCGGACCTTTCTGACGAAAGGTTTGTGCTCGGACAGAGTATGGAGAGCCCTTAAATCTGCAATGTTTGCCCCCTTTGAAATTCTTTGTCTGATAGTGACATCATGCCCAAAATAGGGACACCAGGTTTGAAGTGGTTAAATGGAGTTTGGACGTACCATATGTCGTTGTGAAGGGGTATGGCAACCACAAGCATACACGCACATGCACATGCACAAGCACAAGCACAAGCACAAGCACATGCACACGCTCTTATCTGTGGTGTCCTGTTGCAGGGAGACACGACAGCCTGACAGCATCAAAACCAGCCTCTGAAGTGGACTAAACAGCACCAGACACAGACAGACTGCACGCACACAGGCACACGCAGTCACAACCGTGTGCGTAATTGAGACGTACACACAAAGCCACGTGTGCGTGTGTGTACGTGACAAACACACAAACACACACATACGCATCTGTCCCTTGTTACGAGTGACTAACAAGGCCTGATACGCGCGAGCAGCCGCGCGCGCACGCACGCACGCACGCACGCACGCACGCTGGCATTCAGTGTGCGTCATGTGACAATGTGGTTTAGCGTGAAGTGATTTGTGTTAAATCAAGGTAATTGGGGTGCATCTGAGTGACTCCCACACCGCCGTCATTCTCTCAGACTGCATTAAACACGAGAAGAAATCTATAGTGGTCATCCCACGCACACACGCACATGCACAACACACACACACACACACACACACACACACACACACACACACACACACACACACACACACACACACACACACACAGTGCATTGGCCCCCTCTTGCTGACACTAGCTTTACGCGCCAGGTGTTTTCTAGGCCTGGAAGACATCACAAATCGATAAGCGCTTGTCTCTTACTCCAGATCTGGCCAATCGATCACTGCTCGGTTCATACAGAGAAGAATTCATTGTGACAGTCTCATTGTGTGTGTGTGTGTGTGTGTGTGTGTTTGTTGTGCGAGACTGCGCGTGCGTGCGTGCGTGCGTGCTAGTGTTTGCACATCTGTCGTCCGTCCTGTATAGATTCACGGTAGGGAGTGGAGGGGAGACATCAGCAGAGAGCAAGGATAGAAGAGAGAGAGAAGGGAGAGAAGGAGAGATGAAATAGAAGAATAGAGACAAAGACAGACGAGACGAGACGGCCCTGGGTACAAGGATTCACTCACATTTTGTGCTTTAACTATTGAAAAATAGCAGATATACAAGCTCACAGCGTGGCATCGAGTGCCGCGCTGCAAGCTTGTAGATTTGCTATTTTTAAAAAATCATGAAAATTTGTGCAAGTCTTTGAATATTTCAAATCCTTCTGAGTTTTTTTTAATGTCTGTTTCTATGTCAGTGGTGCTCAAACCTTTTCATGTGAAGGACCCCCCAAATGATATGTATTTGGCCACGGACCCCCATCTCAAAATATTTAGTTCCAGGGGACCCCTCCACCTTGGGCCCTAGTGACTCAGTCCCACTTTTCCCCCCCTCGTGACGCCCCTGCTCATTACAGTGGTGGACAAAGTATTCAACCCCAGTACAGTACCAGAGTCACAGTATACATGCTCCTGATAAGTACAAATTACAAAGTACTTTTTCTTTTAATATCAATTCCCAAAGAGTTTAAATATATATATATATTTTAAAAAAAAAAGAGAAGAAAAGGAATAATAGTGAAAATAGCAGATCTGCAGTACAAGTCATGTGTTGCAATGCGATAATAAGTGCACTATATTGGGCTGAAGTGGTTAATTCAAGTACTTTTTGTATGTATAGTGTCAAAAGTGTGTTTTTGAAATATTGTGGAGTGATAGTCATAAGTATCCAAAACATACAAATACTTAAAAATTCTCAAAAAAATGAAGTTTTGTACTTTTTAAGTTTTTAAGTACAGTACTCAAGTAAATGTACTGACGTACATTACTGCCTACCACTGCATAGCAGAGGCGGCAAACAGACTGAATGCCTTGCCCACCTACAGCGCCACTTGAAATAATGTTACGCCATAATGGGATCACATTAATTTTGTGCCAGGCTCTTGTAGAGGTTCAGGAGCTGTCAACCTTACATGCGCTGGGAGAGGGAGAGACGAGAGAGAGAGAGAGAAAACTGCTCGACGTAATGCAAAACGAAATGCATCAGCCTCTTTTCAGCTTTCACCTCTGTGAAAGTTGGAGTAGCTCACAACAACTTTGAACATGTTCAGCATTTCAAAAGTAATGATTTCATTTCAAATAGAGGGTTTCCTCTACTCTTCAACATTTCTACTACACTGGTTCTTAAAGTAGGGTCCGGGGAGTCCGGGAGTAGTTATAGTTGTAGGCTAATACATAATACAAGCTATGTACAAGGATTCATACAGCAGATCGTCACTGTCAGGCAGAAACCTTGTATCTCAGAGTTTCAAATGTGTATGTTTTTTTCCCCCTCGTAAATTAAAGTCCTACTTCATCATACAGAAGTGTCGCACAAAAGAAGTGAAAATAGGAGATCTGATCTGTGTGCTTGTAGATCAGCTATTTTCACTATTTTAAAATTGAAACATTTTTAAAATAAGGGAGGTTTTGGACCCGAAAACGACGAGATACTGTCACTGTCGGGTCGAATTCCTTTATGTCCATATTTCACCTTTTTTTCTTTTCCCACTGTCGTGGAATTCTGGATCAATCAGTAATCGACGAGGCAATAGGAGCAGAGACAATATTCTAGGTGGTGATGGTTATGCTTTATACATGATATCATGGGGAGACGTACAATAACGTGGTACAGTATTATGCCCAGAGCACAGGTCAGAGATCATAGTTATATTGTGGCTGCTTCAAAGACAGGCTGAACCATAACAAGATAGACTGTAACATAAACAATAGCTATCAGGCCTAGTGGAGACATCTTGGCTCTACAAGCTGCCAAATATCATAATGTATTGTAGAAGTATTAGAAGTGATGGTAAAATATAAAGGTTTAATATGCAGCTGTATAATCTCTTCCTCACCCCCATAAATGTGGCTAAAATATCCAATTCACAAGCTCACTTACAAGCACTTAAAAATATGCCCACTGTCCGTGGGTTTTATACATATTTAAACAATGCAAAGTATTAACAAGACTAAATAATAACTACTCTAGATTCATTGGAACACATATTCTTTTTTTCCATTGCTTGAAGAAGGTTACGGTTCTGGATTGTATGTCCCAACAACCTCAATACTGTACACTAGGGGTCTTCAACGTTTTCAAGCCACGGACCCCTTAGTTGAGAGAGATGAAGCAGGGACCCCCACAACCTTTTCAGAGATTCCATTGTTCCATTGTTTGACAGCACAGTCATCAGTGTATTTTGGATTAATGTCAATTTGTGTTGACAGATATTGAACCACTTGAACCGTCAATACAAATATACTTGACCTTTCACTCTCTACTGCTCTTTTCCCCCTCTACACCAAACCTCTTTGCCGAAAATAGCCCATCTACAAGCTCACAACGCCTCACAGCGCGAGGCGTTGTAAGCTTTAGATCGGCTATTTTTGGCTAAAGTTCTCAGAATAAGGACACTAGGGTTCAAGTTCATTTACAAATATATTTCATATAAAAAAGAAGATTATTTTTTCTATCACTCAAAGATTTGGAGGACCCCCTGTAGTAATTCTGAGGACTCCTTAGGGGTCTCCAGACCCCCTGTTGAAGACCCTTGCTGTACACGATGAGTGAATCCAGGAAAAAAATGCAGGGGGAGTATAACATATAAGAAATGGTATTGAAATGCGCTGAGTCCTCATATTGTTGAGTATCATTGTAAGCTGCTGTACGGTGGTACTTATACACTGGGTGGTTGAGTTTGTGCTCAGTGCAGGGCACAGCATTATGTATGATTAAGCAATATTATACTTGAGGTTGTACACAGTGTGAAACATTGGCACTGGTGTGCAGACAGACAGACAGACTGACTGACAGTCAATCTGCCCACCCACCCTCCATCCAACGTCCATCCGTCCACATTTATTGATCCTGGGAAATTCAGTTATAGCAGCATCAAAGTACGGATGGAACAAAGATACTGGTACTGTAAGGGTAAAGTAATGTACAGAATAAATAGTAACACTAGTAACTATGGGATAACGATATAAAAAAATAATAAATGTATAAGAATGACTAAATCGCCAAGCTAGCCCTCTGCTCCTGGCTGGTCAGGTGTCGTAGTGTTTATGCCACCAGAGTTGTAGGTATTATGTGCATTCATCAACAATAAAAAAACAAATAAAAAAAAACATGGCATATAAATAGACCTAAAGACCTAGGGACTGAATATCTCTCGTTATAGCACAGCCTTGAGTGTACTGCTCTACCACGGTTTCATGATCAATATTTATGATTGATGTCAAGACAGCAGTGACACAAGATTGTTGTTAAACGATTATCCACAAAGAAAAAAAAAACAGTTCCCTTAATTCCCTTCTCTTTCTAGTGAATCCAGGTCCTTTTTTTTTGTTAAAGGGTATTTGTAGAAAGGATATTTATAGTGATCCCCGGGGGTGAATGACTTCCCTGCGTTGACCCAGCAGCGGCTTGCTTTCCAGTGAGCGCACCGGAGAGCGGCTCGGTGTTAAGTGTTTTGCTCAAGGACACTTAACCAGGCAGCACAAAGCCTGCAGGAGCACGGGATCGAACCGGGGACCTTCCCGAATTCCCAGAAAGCCTTAGTAGCATAAACGTAACATTGTTTCTGACATCTGTTGCTTGCAGGCCAGTGGATCTCAAACATATTGGTGATGTTGACAGGTTTATCTATCGAGCGCTGATCATTTCCGGTTGCCGTTGTCATCTGCCGTAGCACTACAAAGCTTAAATAGCCTAGTAATGCAGAGGAGCCCCAAATTGATGTGTTTTTTTATTTTTTTTATTTATTTTTTCCTGCGGATCCCAATCTGAAAATCCTTTGTGCCAGGGACCCCCATAAGAGAAGATTTTTGTTGTTAAAGATGTATTCCAATTATTCCTTTTCTACGTTTTAGAGTACCCAAGTCCTGACGTCAGTCGTTCTCTATAGAGAGTAACATTGGGTCATCTTAGAATCGTCTCCTATAAGCACTGTGGTCCACAAATCAACCTCGGGGAGGTGGGTCTACTCTGTATCGTTTATAATAGTCACTCATTTTTTATACAGTTTGTTTCTGGCGAAACCTTTGCGTTTTCTCGCTGACAGTTGGTTCTTCATACAATATGAGTCAAACCGCCATGATCATTCGTTTATTTTTGAAACACAGTTCTTATTTGACGCGATATAAAAAAAATTCTTGGGAATTTATGGGTAAACGCAACCCAGGTAGGACGTGTAAATTACGCCAGACTTCGGTGCTCTATAATAGCCAATCTGCAAGCTGTAGATTGTCTTTTTCAGAAAAAAGTGATGTCCAACAAGAAGTGATGTCTGTGGTACAGCACATCTGCATGTATATGTATTTGTTTGAGATGCATGCAGGCAAAGGACATTCTGTCATTTGTTACCTTTAGCAGAAACTGCAAATGAAGCTCATTTGTCATTGCATCCAGAGAAGCCAAATTACTCTCAACTCAACTGGATTTTTATGCCGCTTTGAGGCCTTCGAATCCAGACCTATATTGAGCTGATCAGAGAAATGGTCACTGAGTTAAGCCTTTTGCACACCACTGCATTTTCTCGTTGTGTTTTGGATATCCGAAATCCGCAAAAAAAACACTTTTCAGGACAAGGAGAGAGGAGAGAGAGAGAGCAAGGACCAGTGTTTGCGAAAATCTAAAAAAAATCATCCCTGGTCCAAAAATAAATCCGAAACGGACGGCAGTGTGCAAACGTGATTGACATAACGTAAGGTTGATTTTTGTATTTACGTGCTCCAAAATTCGCTCCAATATTCGCCATTGGCTCCCAGACCCCTGAACAGCATTTGTGCGGATTGGCGCAACGGTGCGCCTGGGGGACACACGTGGCCCCTGGTGGGGCTATTCTGATGGCAGACCCCTGACTAATGTTTGTGCCAAATTTGGTGCACATCGGATCAACGGTGCACATCGAAAGTCCGGATGTTACGTTTGTGACGTCCACCATCCACCACCATTACCTCATTTTGATATAGTATTCCTTCTTTATACTCATTGATTCTTTTGTGTGTTTGTGTTTTCTTCCAGTTTTCTCCGTTCAGTCAGACGGTGCTGGCATCCTGTTCATATGACTTCACTGTCAGGTAATAACACATCATTGTTATTATACAATCAATTACTGAATGTTATTATATGATGTTGTCATCTAATGATGATCACGGCTAATGTAACTCTACAACAGTGTGATGATTATATTAAGACTGTGTGCGTGTGTGCGTGCGTGTGTGTGTGTGTGTGTGTGTGCGTGCGTGCGTGCGTGCGTGCGTGTGCGTGTGTGTGGTGTGTGCGTGCATGCATGTGTGTGTGACAGAGTAGAACAGAGGTAGAGACGTATACCAGAGAGGTGATACATGTAAAAGCATCGGATCCTTCATCATCTTGTGAAGGCTGGCATAATTCAACGCCGTAATTTCAAGCAAGACTGCTTCAGCTTTATCTTAGGATAATGTGCTCTCTCTCTCTCTCTCTCCTCTCTCTCTCTCTCTCTCTCTCTCTCTCTCTCTCTCTCTCTCTCTCTCTCTCTCTCTTTGGAAATATAGTGTCCTTCTCTGCCCCCCCACCTCACCTGCTCCACTTTACTCCCCCCCCCCCCCCCCCCCCCCCCCATCTCTCTCTTTCTGTCTTTTCTGACAATGTTTGTTGATGCGGCTGTTTTATCCACTCATGTGTGGCAACGTGTGTGTGTGTGTGTGTGTATGAGAGAGAGAGAGAGGGAGAAAGTTGCTGATATTCTGTGTGGTACATGTTAGGTTTCAAAAGGTCGTATATCTGGTAGAAGTAACAAATGGATCTGCATCCCTATCTATCTGACTGCACAGCAAATCATTTTCGGTATAAACATGGGTATGGATCGAGTTCAATTAACACTGACTCTGAATTTTAATGTGTATCTGTCCATCTGTGTCCTCCTGTTGATGTATCCACCGTGAGTAAGGTTCCATTTGGTTCCATTTGTCAACTCTCTCAGAGTTAAATTGAGGATTTCAGAGCGGAGGCACTGATCAAGGACAGAAGGGTGACATGCTGCAGGGATGGAGTGGTGACTATTAGCTCTTAATGAAGAGAGAGAGAGAGAGATAGATAACTGCAGTAAGAAACATATTCTTCGGCTGTCGGGTGGAAACCTTGTATGTCCAAAACGATTATATCTTTCAAGAAAAAAAAGAAAAAAAAAAAGAAATGTCTTACTGTAGCGAAAATAGCAGATCTGCATTCTGCATTCTGCAAGATACCGATGCCGTGTGACGCATAGATCGTCTTGTTCTCGCTACTTTTGCGCGACCCTCTTGTGCGATGAAGTAGGAAAACTAAACATAATTATTCTTTTTTTTTTTTTTTTTTTTAAATATGGAGATTAGGTTTCTGTCCCGACAGTGACGATAAAGTCTCTACTCAGTATGTTGAAAAGATGGCAAAATGCAGGCTGGGGATTGGAAAAAAGTAACCGTTTTGGACTCGACTAGTCTCGCGTGGCCAGACTATTGACTCCCACAATTTGCAAATGCTCCTGTCCTACAGTCTGGGAGAGTTCTAATCATGAGTATGGGGGATAAGTGAAGCCTCCTCCCCACTTCCGTTTCGTTTTTACCATCGCGCACATTTATCCTAATATAAATAAAAATCATCCAAGCATATTTAGCTTGCTGCTTAGCAGAAATGATATTTTAAAATATATTTTCATGAATGGAAATGCCAGCTCTCATTACTTGGATTTCAGGAGGTGTAGTTCCAGACTCTATATAGCATTTGGAGATTGTAGAATTGTCTGGCTACGCGAGACTACCACTCGACAGAGATGATATAGAAGAGAGAGAGAGTGATGTAGAATACGTACCTAATTAGGGGATAGAGAGAGAGATTTATCATCAAATATAGAGGCCCTCGGTTGTGGATCTCTCCAGATAAAATCGCTAAAGTCATCACCTTCCTTGCCAATATTCAGGAAACATTTACAAAAATATCTTCTCTACAGTATACAGTATACATACAGTATACTGTATGTTTAAGTACTGACAACTTAATTCTTACTCATCGCATTTAACACTCGTCATTGTGCGTTTCTTTTTATATAAATTGTGGGGAGAGAGAGAGAGATGTAGGAATCGCATAGGTGAGAGAGGAATGAGAGAGAGAGAGAGAGAGAGAGAGAGAGAGAGCTGTAGGACAGATGTCTAGAAGAAAGCAAAAGGAGGTTTGATATGATCAATATATGTTGAGAGCTGGCTCCATGCCAATGCTGTGTGTTTTATTGATCCTGGCTTTCAATGGCTGAAATTCTGCTTTGTGTTGATTTGATTAGCATTTCCATTATGAACACACACACACACACACACACACACACACACACACACACACACACACACACGTACTTTAAGCACACACATACACAAACACACAGACAAACAGTGTGGAGTGTTGACACCACCGGCCACTTACAGTACCCACTTCTGGTACCTTTTGACAGGTAATTCCCACTGTGAAAGGGTATCTACTCCCAACAGACGGTTTGGACGGGCAGCCATTTTTATATTTTTAGCCCCCCGAAATAGAGTGAACGAGTCCATCAGCCACCGTGGCCCGTAGGCTTTAGAAAATAGCTTCCCATGCCCTCCTCAAAACATCAAGTGCAGTGTTTATGGCTCTATGTGTGACATTAGTTCAGTGGGCAGTGAACACCTATAATGGACAGAGGTACTGTGGGCTTGTGTTGTGGTCAGAGTGTTTACTGGTCAGTGGGCACACACCAGAGCAGGTGTGAGTGATTGAGAGACGTGCTCTTTATCAACAGTTGCTGCTAATGTTCCAACTGCTGCTAGAGTGAACAAAGGTACCTTCAGTAGATAGATGGATAGATAGATAGGCCTTTATTGATACCGCAGGGGAAATTCAGGCAGTTAAAGTACAGATACAGAGTAAAACGAGGAGTATCTACACTTCAGTAGTCAAATAGAAGAGACAGCCAAACACCATGCAAAGAACAAAGAGGTTTTTAACCACTTAAACCCTAAATACTTTTTGAATGACGAACAACGTAAATTTATATCATATTATTATTATTTCTTTTTTTCATGGCTGTATAATGCTAGTTTCTTAACTACTACTACACTGCCAGTAGGCTGCTCCAGGTGAAAAGTGGTTCATATTTTAAACAAGTTTGAAGCATACACAGAATACATGCTCACCTCTGTAACCTTTTGCCATCAGTGTTTCTCTGAGCATTCCGCGTTACCCAGCCCTTTACGTCTCACTAAAGTCATTTTAATTTAATCTGACTGCCCAGTCTCTCTCTCTCTCTCTCTCTCTCTCTCTCTCTCTCTCTAATCTTTCTGCTACATTTCCTTTTGCACTGCTGCATGTCATAGCTCATGAAGAAAAAAATACTGAAGAGTATTCATCTTCACAATCCTCAGCTTTGCGGGAGATCGCTTGAAACAGGGTGATACATTGTGTTAAGTTATCCATATAGCAGAAGAACAATGAGGTTGTACACAGTCTAATCCTTAGTGTTAATCTATCCATGTGTGACTCTGGGATTGGGCAAATGTGACCAAATGGACCCGTAAGGGTTCATTTGGTCACATTTGCACACTCTCAGAGTTAAATTAACTGCTAATACTGTAGCAGCACATACAGTAAGCTTGAAGTGTGATGTATAATAGCTCATTTATTGTCCACTTTATTGCTGCTCATAATCAGCTCAGCTGATTTTAATTCTGTGAATGTCTGTGTGCGTGTGTGTGTGTGTGTGTGTGTGTGTGTGTGTGTGTGTGTGTGTGTGTGTGTGGTGTGTGTGTGTGTGTGTGTGTGTATGTGTGTGCGTGTGCGTTTTGGAGATTTGATGGTAATAATCTTGACTGTTTTAAGCTGTTGTGTGCCTGCGTGTGTTGAGTTCCCTAAGTGTGTGTGTGTACATGACTTTTTAGCGTGCTGCTGTGCGCCATAGACTTTGCTCATGTGTATGCCTGCACGTCCATGTGCAGTCCACCTTGCAGTTGTGTGTTCACGTAGTAAACGGAGGATATCCCACAGAATGTGTGTGAAATGTTTAAAGCCCTCACACACACACACACACACACACGCACGCACGCACGCACGCACGCACGCACGCACGCACGCACGCACGCACGCATGAGTGGTTCCCATGTGTGGTTGGCTATAATCGCCTCATTAGGAGAAGACCCCTCTCTTTACATCATTAAGCTCCTGGCTTGTGCTTCACGTAGCCTATCATTAGTCTGTTCTCTATCTGATGCCCACACAGCCTCTTTCCTGGTTCAAGCTGCCTTCGTTTAAAGCCGCAATCTGGGCCTTATTTTAATGAATAAAACATTACTTTGACCAATCTGTGTGGTGGAGTACGGTACGTTAAAGGGAACACTTCACCCATATTCCACCTTATCGTCATATGACTGGGAGTCTCTGATGCTCATCAGGGAGGCCATCATAGCTGAATGGGTAGAGAGCCCGCCTGGGAAGCTTAAAGTTCCAGGTTCGAGCCCCGGGCAAGGTGTCCATGAGCAAGACCCCCTATGAAATAAGTTAGACATGAAATATTGTTTAAAATGACCATGCCTGTGTACCGATAATGGTACCATGAGCATTTGATTATTTGTTAGGATTCCCATTAGCCTTTTCTGTCCATCCATTATTAACCCTTTAAGTGCCTATCCCGAACATGTTTGGGATATTCGGGATCAAAAACTATTTTTTATTTGCTATTTTACTTACCCCGAGCTGCTTGGAGCAACGTGGGTGGTCCCGGCTCGCCCAGCGCTCACCAACGAGAGACGCTAGATGCTCCGACGATTTATTCCATTGAAAATGGTTTAAAATAAAGTTTAGACCCCCCCCAATGTTCACCGAATGTTCATTGTAGGCGGCGCGACGTATTCCAGAGTGCCTATCCCGAACATGTCCGGGATATTTAATAAAATGAATTATTTTATTGGAGGCCTCAACGAAGCCCCGGTCTAGACGTCCATCCTTGGCCGGGACTTAGACTCGGCCATCCACGGGCCGTATTCGCGCTAACGGCCGCATCGCGCCGCCCACTCCAATAATAAATCACATCTTTAGACAGGATTTTCTTCGGATTGTGTCCCCAGACCCAAAGAGAAAGTTTTTTGCGGCTGAAATAGCTTTAGATCGGGCTTCTAAATGGGTTAGCATTTTGGCTACGTGTCAGCTAGCTTCCTCCTCTCGACACCCATAGCATTGACTGGAGTGAAAACACAAGCCAGTTGGGAGAGGGTCGACGAAAGCTATAAAGAAGGTCTATGGAGAAATTTCTGGCACTCTAGCACCCCTTGTGGCCGGATGGCACTGTATGAGTTAAAAACATTCTAGTACTTCCTACAACAAATATTTCCCCTGGTGTTTCTTTATTAGATTTTTGAATGGGGATTGTCATTTTGGTCATTAACACTTAAAGTTATACCATGTAACTTTTTTTATAAAACAAATCTTAAAATTGTCCTAACTGTTAAATCGCTAAAGTTTTAGAACCCCCACTCTGTTATTTTCAGCTTCTGAAGCCTTCTCTTTATATGTTTTCTATGAGTTGTGAGGGGGGGAGAATTTCCCGGCAAAATGATGTCATCTCCCACATGATACACTACCGGCCAATCACAGCGCCGATCATACACCACCGGCCAATCACAGCGAGTCTTGCTGTCTCTAAAGGAAGTAGCTTCCCTCAGCAACTGTGTTTACATTGGTGAAGGAATCTTGCTTGCTACTCCCTCAATCCTGGTCTAAAAATGATGGGAGACGGCTCTACGGAATCGTATCGGCGAGGCGGAGGTGCTCGCGACGGCCGCGGGGGTCCGCGGACCCCCGCGGCGACTCCGGCCGAAAAAAGCAATACCGCTACTGACCACTAGTTGAGCAGCTTCCACAGTACAGCTTTAAGTTGCAATGATTTTTTCTCTTCAATGTCCCGCCATGCCATGGTCTCCATAGACTTCCATGTAATTTATAGTGCACGGATAGTGCACGCCCATGCCTAGATGATGCACCACGTGTGTGCACACTGTTCACAGCTTTCAAACAAAAAAATCCGCTTGGAAATCCGTTCGAAAAAAATGTTTCTTCAAAAACGGCCCAAACTCGGGAAACTCGGGGTTGGCACAGGGGTGGTACCTTTTCAAACTCGGGAAACTCGGGGTTGGCACCAGATGTGTTAACAGTGAAAAAGCAAGGACCAACTATTAGGAAGATAAGGTTGAAAATTGGTCAAGTGCTCCTTTAATTCAATATACAACCAGTACTTCTGCGTCGGCTATTTTGTGCCCAATGTTCCCCCCAGAACAGGGACGCTGGGGATCAAGCAGTTAAACACAGAGGATGTTAATGTGTACAAGCTCTTCTCTCGCTGGCGTCCTGCCAGGTACGTGAAGTGTTTTTCGATGTTGTTTGATGTTGGAGAGGGTAAAAGGTAGGGCAGATGACAGATAAGGAACAACAGCAGATATTTGTATTCTACGCCATATCTAAACAACAATGTGCTTTTTGAAAATAATGATATGGAAATGACTTAAAATAAAAAGAAACCAAAGGTGTGGAAAGTGAACTGTACACGTAGCAGGTTGTGCAAAACTTATTTCACACTGAGTATACAAATACAGACGTGCCGGTTTCTTACCCTGTTTTGCCTTTCTAATCTTTATGGAGAATGGAGTGTATTTTTTGGCAGAAATCAGCAAATGGTAAAAAACACTCCATTCCTATTGAAAAGAATCCACCCTCGTAGGTAGATTTAAGTGCCCTCCGGACGATACGCGGTTGCCGTGGGGGCTGCTGCTAGGATCAGCGGTGGCCGCGCCGCGGTGAGACACAAACACACTCGCTCAGTGAGTAAACGCAGCGCGGTATTTCACAAAGATGAACACTATCCATCTCTCACCGCCCGCGTGCGCTTGCACAAACGAGCACGCTCGCGGGGATTTTCACTCGCCTCGCCGCCTCTAAACCTCGCTGCGCGGCCGAAATAGCCGCCCGCCTCTCATTGAAAATGAATTACTAGGAGGCGGTGACCGCGTATCGTCTGGAAGACACTTTAAACTTCAAAATCAGAGAAGGTCATAACATTTTCAAAAATAGCTGATCTACAAGCTCAATGTTCTGCCAATCCACTGGAAATCTAGTGTCAAGACGTGAAGTTTTATAATGGCACATCTGTACAACATTGGCTTATACATTTACATTATAAATGTAGTGGTTCTCAACTGTAGTAGGTAGTGGTTCTCAAAGTGGGGTCCACCACCGAGTTCCTTGAACGCATTCCAAATCGGCCCTTACAGGTCTGTGTAAAAAAGTTTGAGAACCAATCAAATAATTCACAACATGTTTAATTATAACATATTTGTTGTTTCTCCCCCCACATTGTTATAATGTTCAAAAAAATTAGGTCAAAGTTGTGTTACTTGGGTTGTGAGAAAGTGTCTGTCTTATGTGTGCACAACATGTTCTGCATTGTGAGATAAGAGATCATTTGACAACCATCGCAGTGCTGTACAGTTAGGTCTCCGCCCGCATTAGTCCCATCAATATCCTGTACACAGATGCTAATCTGATCAATGGTGTCAACAGTCTGCAGTTAATCAGGAAGTCAATATAGACAAACCATGTGAGATACAGACAGTCCATTGTGAACTAGAGCTAAGTGGCTAACTGGCCATGCAGTGCAAACATCATCTCCTCTTGTCTTCATGACCCCCAGTTTTCAGATGCATTTGGTCAGATCTTGTTTAAATCTCTTGGACCCCAAACTAAACATCCTCAGGGTCCATTTAACTCTGCGATTGACACAACAGTAACCAAATGGACCCATAAGGGTAGCCTACAATCTCAGATGTTTTGCCTTTCTTGTTTGAGCCTTTCCTGGTCTCCTGAAGAAGTTCTCCATAAGCCTTTTATATTTATGTTTCTATCATCTGAATCAGGTTTATTTTTAATCTTTCCCTATATATATGGCCACTTGCAGGCACCTGTTGTGACAATAGAGTGAGAGCTATGTAAACCAAAGCTATTCACACACCTGACCTGAGCAGAGGTTCACCTGTGTTTACTTTGAACTGCACCTGGAGCACATGCACATGTTGTACTGTACATTCACTCACACACACAGACACACACACACACACACACACACACACACACACACACACACACGCATGCACGCACGCACGCACGCACGCACACACACACACACACAAGACAATAAATAATGAGCGTCCCTAGAGACCCCGCTTTGAGAAGCAGTGCTATAATGGAAAGCTAGGCTGATGTTACAATATGATGCTAAATACATTATTATCTAGGGCGAGGTCAATAATGTCTCCCTTAGGTGTCTTACTGGTTACTGTAATGAATTGTCTCAGTTCCTTGTAACAGATACAGATGTGTTACAATTCCATTTCTTTCCCTCCCGATACCCGAACATGCATATTGGGAGTACAGATCCGATGTGTTAAACAGAATTATACACATACTGTAGGCCTATTTGTGATTCTTCTAACAGCTGTACACTATACCCTGCATGGATGTGATACTATATGATCGCCGCCATCGTTGTATGGCCAGGCTCAGGTTAAATCCTTGAACAAAACCTGAACAAACACACACAGAGAATCATTGCCATGATGACTAGGACATTTTGCTCGCTATCGCTTTCATTACTCACTCGCGCTCCACTAACGCCGCACATGTACAGTAGTTGTTTCCCTGCATAGCATAAATAAGCTATCATAGGGTAATTTACGTGAACAAAATGGTGCATACATTGCGCAACCCCCCCTGATACCCGATTCTGCATTGTTGATTGGATTGTTGCATGTCTCCGTTATCTGTACACTGTGACATAGTGATCTGATGTTTGCTGTATAAGATAACAATGTTCTCTCTACTGATTAACTTCGTCACAGCCATAGCCTGAAGTAATAATTAAAGTCACAGTGGGAACAGGTAGCCTTGCTCTATCAGAGAGAGAGAGAGAGATGGAAAATTATTGACCCATTAATACCTGAGGCTGATTCTAAAAATGTCTTCTGAATCCCAACAGTTTTCTGAAAAACATATGTTCAGTATATATATATATATATATATATATATATATATATATTAGGGCATTCACCAAATATTCTAATATCAAAGTCACTATTCGACGTTGTTCACCGAAGTCGAATATTCGCTTATTTTCATTGTTTTCTCTTTAAAAATCGTGAAATCCCTAATATATATATATATATATATGTCACGTTTTTTTTGCGTCTCAGAGAATTAGAGAAACGGAGCGCTTGCCGTGCCGCACAGGGCGGAACAAGCGGTCGCCACAACAACGTCCTCCAGGCGGACTGGCGGAGCCACTCGATTGTCCACGACATTGCAAGCGGCGCGAAGGCCAGCGGACCTTGGTCCTGCTCTTCGCCCCCGAGCGCCGCAGGCGCGAGTGGCCGCGAAGAGCGGACCAGGGCCGCGCGGCCGGCGGAGCGCCGCGCGAGTTACGAAGCCGTGGTGAATGCAATCGTTATATTTATGCCCAGGCCGTAAGGCCTGGGCAAGCCCACGATAAACGCCCTGTCCAAGTGACTACAATGGAGCTAATGGCTAAGCTAGGCTAGGCTAGGCTAGGCTAGGCTAGTAAATAAAGAAAGAGAGTCGCAAACGAGTGACGTCAGCGCCTTCACTATTGAATGGCTGCGTCGCCATCTGGTGGTGATTAGTGTGTGGTGAACTACAAAACGAGCGCTCTTACCTAGGTCTCCCTGAGTTACCCAGTTACCCTGTAACATATATATATATATATATATATATATATATATATATATATATATATATATATATGGTGCTCAAACCCTTTTCATGTGAAGGACCCCCAAAATTATATGTATTTGGCCGCAGACCCACATCTCAAAATATGTTCCAGGGACCCCCAGTAGCAAAGATATGAGGTAATCTTTTTTGTTTTAAAAATTTCTATATTCAAGCTTGCACAAACTTTCAAGTTTTTACCAAAATAGCAGATCTTCAAGCTCATAGCACTATGAGCTTGTATATCTGTTATTTCTGAATAGGCAAAGTATAAAATAATGGTTAAAGTGGTTTTAATGGGTTAAGAGACAAAAATAGACTGAGTGACAGGGAATAACTGAGAGAGAGAGAGAGCATGGGATGGACAGAAAAGGGAGAGGTGGAAAGAGAGTTATAGAGAGAGGGTGAGAGATATAACCAGAATGACGTCACCTATGGGCAGAAACCTTGTATCTCCATATTCCATTTTTTTTTCTTTTTTTGTAGGTTAACGCCCTACTTCATCATACAAGAGTGTCGCACAAAAGCAGGGAAAATAGGTGATCTACAATCTTAATGCATCGCTATGCAACACATTGTGAGCTTGTAGATTTTCATTATTTAACCCACTTAGAACAGGTACACAGTATTGTGTATCATTATTTTATGCTTTAACGATTGAAAAATAGCAGATATACAAGCTCACAGCGCCGCGCTGCGAGCTTGTAGATCTTCTATTTTTGAAAAATCGTGAAAATTTGAATTTTGACCCGATTCTATAAGTGTCTTTTGAATCCTTCTAAGGTTTTTTTTAAAAACCTATGTTTCTATGTCAGCAATCTGGCTAGCTATCGTCAAAGAAAAGGTCCTTTTCACTTAACTGGAGCTCAGTTAGTCTGCTCTTGAGAGACTAATATGTCAGTGGTTCTCAAACCTTTTCATGTGAAGGACCCCCAAAATGATTTTTATTTGGCCACGGACCCCCATCTCAAAATATTTAGTTCCAGGGACCCCCCAGAAGCAAATATTTGAGTTACAAATGTTCGCTTTAAAAATACATATATTCAAAGATTTGCACACATTTTCACGACTTTTTCAAAAATAGCAGATCTACAAGCTCACAGCTGTGAGCTTGTATATCTGCTATTTTTTAATAGTTAAAGCATTCAATAATTTTAGGCCTAAATGGGTTAAAAAAATGATAATAATGGAATGGTTTTGGACATACAAGGTTTCCACCCAACGACAACAATGAATGGTCCTTATGCTGCTGATGTCACTGACGTGTCTTAATTAGAACAGGATATTACTGCGGCACACCCATACCATGTACTGTACACACACACACACACACACACACACACACACACACACACACACACACACACACACACACACACACACACACACACACACCCAGCACGCACACACACCGAGGTGAATGGGCATCTCCAGTGAATGAAATACAATAGAGCCCGGTGGTCAATAAGCTATCATGGAAATGGCAGACAAAAGACAGCGGTTGGTTAATTTAGACAAACATGCGTAGTAGTTATTTGTCCTACTGTACAGCAGTCATCTGCTCTCTGCAGTCGGCACGCACACACACACACACACACACACACACACACACACACACACACACACACACACACACACACACACACACACACACACACACACACACACACTACACAGCTTTTACATAAAGTAATTACTTTTCTGCACGCACACACACACCTGCACAGCTTTTAAATAAAGTAATTTGAGGTGAGGGACTAATGACTTCTTCCACATGCACGCACTCTGACAGATATTTGAGGACTCATTGGTCTATTGCTATTGTTAAAGAAAAGTAATAACTTTTCACATTAACCCATTTAGGCCTAGAATTATTGACTGCTTTAACCAGTGAAAAATAGCAGATATACAAGCTCACAGCGCGGCACTCTATGCCACGCTGCACGGTTGTAGATCTGCTATTTTTTGAAAAAGTCGTGAAAATGTGTGCAAATCTTTGAATATATGTATTTTCAAAGCGAACGGTTGTAACTCAAATTTTGCTTCTGGGTGGTCCCTGGAACAAAATATTTTGAGATGGGGGTCCGTGGCCAAATAAATATAATCTTGGGGGTCCTTCACATGAAAAGGTTTGAGAACCACTGACATAGTAGTCTCTCAAGAACAGACTAACTGAGCTCCAGTTAAGTGAAAAGGACCTTTTCTTTGACGATGGCTGGCCAGATTGCTGACATAGAAACATAGGTTTTTCAAAAAACCTCTGAAGGATTCAAAAGACACTTATAGAATCGGGTCAAAATTCAAATTTTCACGATTTTTCAAAAATAGCAGATCTACAAGCTCGCAGCGCGGCACTCGGTGCCGCGCTGTGAGCTTGTATATCTGCTATTTTTCAATAGTTAAAGCATAAAATAATGATACACAATAATGTGTACCCGTTCTAAATGGGTTTTAATAAGCAGATTTATTAAATCCCACAAAATGAAGAATATCGTCTAAAGCGCCCCGGAAGGAATAACAAGAGCTGTGCTACCAGTCAGTGAAGGTAAACAGACAGCCTGCCATCTGTTTGTTTAGTGGAGTGTGATGGGGGTTTTTTTGCTTACAAAAGCTGTTTTTACCGTGTTGGAACCTGTAATCACTGCAGGTTACAGGGTAGTGAGGGGTACCATCACTCTTTATTTTCTCCTTTTATGGAGTCATTTTAGGCTTGGCTTGTTTTGCTGCTGCTCCTTTTAAGTGTGTGTGTGTGTGTGTGTGTGTGTGTGTGTGTGTGTGTGTGTGTGTGTGTGTGTGTGTGTGTGTGTGTGTGTGTGTGTGTGTGTGTGTGTGTGTGTGTGTGTGTGTGTGTGTGTGTGTGTGTGTGTGTGTGTGTGTGTGTGTGTGTGTAGAGCTCTGTGTTTGTGGATTATGGCCTGTGTTATGACATCCCAACAAGTGTTTATAGGGAGTGCCTGGTGGCTCAGTCAATCAGTTGTACACAGACCATAATATGCTCCTTGTGAGTGCGAGGACCAGGGGTGTAGTTGTCCCGATTTAAAATGAAGCAAACACGGAACTGAAAGTGCCTATGATTGGCCGCTAGTTGTGCTGTTCTGGCACCAGAAGCATGTTCTCCATAGGATTCCATTCATTTCCCCCGAACTTGTACATTTGATTTTCTTACCTTAATAAATATTGTCATAAATACCTTATGGTTCCTGTCGCTACTTTAAAGCCTTGTTTCAATCACCATGATACGCGTTTTGTGAAAATATGGTCCAATTCATGTTATATTTGATGTTTTAGCAGGGTATGCTGTAGGAGGGGCTTGTGATCATAGGCTTGTGATGATTCTTCTTCGTGTGCTTTGTTTTCGGCAAGCTCAAGACAATGTCCCATGTATCCCTGCGGTTGCACGTGACTGTTGGCAGCCAATAGCATTCGAGATGGTACCATTTCTACCAATGAGTGTTGATTTCTACAATGATGGCGGCACCCATACAACGGCCAAAAAAAGCTTCATTTGCGCAGCATAGAAACCAATGGCTTTCCATTGTCCATATTTCTTTTACAGTCTATGGCGAGGACTCAAGTTTGACTTCCGTCTCGCATGTCTCTCCTCTCTGCCCTTGGTTGCCTGTGTCTCTGCGCTCAAAGTGTAAAAATGACAAGCATTGTAGGAGTCTTAGCCTCAGGCTGCTTCTAAGGTTTCTAACCACTTTCAACCTGCTGTCCCTATTTTGGGAGTGTCATTAAAGGTGAGATTTGGACTATATAACACATGGTTGACTTCATGAATATAAATTCAGTTAAGTTTTGACTTTCATTGACACTGACTGTAATCTACTGGAGACCACGCCCACCACTGCTGCATGACTGACTACGCCCCACCCCCAAATCCCCTGTCCCCGAATGTCCCCGTAACGTAACTGAATACAAGTGTTTTGCTGTCTTTTGTGATTGAGTTAGACTATTTTACCCGTCGGCATCAAAGTCCTGCCTTTTGTTGGGCCGCCTAATTCAGCAAAAGTCATCGGCTAAAACAGTTATAACCTCTGTAGCCAGCTCAGTGGCCTGTCTGGCCATATGGTTAGAGTTTCTGCCCTGAGACTAGGAGGTTGGGGTTTTTTCCCTGCAGAGTCACACCAAAGACTATAAAAATCTGACCCAATGTCTTGGCATTCAGTGTCAAGGGTTGGATTGGGGGTTTATTGTTTATTTATTGTTTATTTAAGATCCCCATTAGTCACTGCCTCAGCAGTGACTATTCTTCCTGGGGTCATATTACAAAATTACAGTGAAATAAAAAAGGACAAAATAAAATAACAATTAAATGACTACATACACATTTACATTACATATAATAGAAAACAGATAATAAAAAGTTGAACATTATTTAGTGCCCGTCGTGTGCTCATGTTGGACTGTGCAAGGCAGGAGCGTCCTCTACCCTGAGCCAAGCCTAAACCTGGCCGCATACCCCAAGTACCTAAAAATACATACATGGAACACTCTAGAATTAATTTACATAAAAAGGACAAAAAAGAAACAGATTATAATAAGTGATCCATACGCAACTCAAAATAAACATATCAGAAACCAACAGAATCTATACATAATCTAAAACAATCTCTCTCAGCTCCTCTCAATCTATTTTTAAAAGTAGCTTTGCTGTGAATTAAAACTAAATAATTTGGAAGTGTGTTCCAAAAATCTAGTCCCTCGACATACTAGCGTCATGTCCAGGAGGTGTACTTGCACAGCAAGTAGCCTCGCGCTACGGAAACAGAAGATCCTGCCCTAAGGGCCACATGGCTTAAGAAGCACATTTTGAAATGTGTGAGAATTGCAGATTGCGACACGTTGTGAGCTTGTAGAGCGCCTGCCCACACCATCATACAAAGAAATATAACATGTACAGTAGGTGTATAAACAGCGTCCTTCCAAAGAGGTGGAACAGAGTCCAGAACCTCGGACAGTGCTCTGTATACGAGACCTCTGATGTTTGAATTCTCACCAAAAGAAGGGAAGTTAGAACAAGAACACACAACTCTGGTTATTAGACTGAATAGACTCACTTGTTGCATAAGGGCCGATTCATACTCCACTTTTAGAGCAACATTTATTTCGGTTCAGTTCTGTCCAAACTACAATATGACGTCATTCAGAGATTCGGGGGCCAGGTACCGTCATTAATTCGGCTGTTCTGAAAATGATCATATGTTGAAATGATCATGTTGAAATGACATACAGTACTCTTTTAATTGTATTGTTCTGGAATCTTGTACCTCCTCTTCTTTGGTCCTTGATGTGCCGCAACTGTTGTAAAACACAATTAACTTGGCCCTGCGATGAGGCAGCATTGATCCAAATAAATTGAAATTGATTTTGGTCCGTTGTTACGTGTAAGTCCTTGACGACATACTGTAAAATACAGTGCCACGTTTTTAAACATGCTTTGTACACAAAACCCCAGTAAAATATTGTGCTGTGTGCTGCTACAGTACATGTTACAAGGAAACTGGAGTTTAGGTTAATTTAGGTTTTGGGTCAGGCCCAATGCATATGTTGAAATATAGCGTGTCTGTCTGTACCTTGCATATCTCGAGAACTGTCTGTTGACTTCAAACTCGGCATTGAATCACAGAGGAAGTGCTTGTGAGTGGGAATATAAAATTTAGCATACGCTTAATCCAGAGCGACTTGCAATAAGCAAGGACAGCACAATGTAATACATCAAAATGCATAGAAATAGTAATCTAAAAACGTTGGTAGACCAAAAACCTATCATCAGTCTAACAGTAGAATAACTGAAAAATAATAATAATAATAATCTGTACATCAAAGCTATATACACTATAGGGTGACCTGGCATCAGTCTATATAACATGCTATCTAAATGAAATGTTATCCTGTATGGTCATTGAGGCTAGGGCAAGTGCTATGGTAAGTGCTATGGACTGAGGTGGAGTCTGAAGGGGTGAGTCTTCAGACCACGGCAGAAGCTAGGGAGTGAGTCTGCAGTTCTAATTGCAATGGGGAGTTCAGTTCTTTAAAGACTATACTGTATTCTGTATATTGACTTTTCATGCTGGAAATAGGGACACCAGTGTTTAAGTAGAGTTAAGCCGAGTTAGCTTTTTCAAATTATGAAATAAAAGTGTGTCAGGATTAAACAAATCTTGAACATTTTTTTGAAATATTTTAACAGCACAAATTGTGGCACAAAATACGTGCAGCTAACAGGCTCACTTAATGGCATGTTTAAAATGCACACACGCATACACACACACACACACACACACACACACACACACACACACACACACACACACACACACACACACACACACACACACACACACACACATGATTTATACTAACAGCACTCCCTCTCTATTTAATATCCCACTCAATGGTTGCTTTTCCCCAGACACCCATAGATCATAGTGTGTGTGTGTGTGTGTGTGTGTGTGTGTGTGTGTGTGTGTGTGTGTGTGTGTGTGTGTGTGTGTGTGTGTGTGTGTGTGTGTGTGTGTGTGTGTGTGTGTGTGTGTGTGTGTGTGTGTGTGTGTGTGTGTGTTTACAGCAGTTTAGTTCATGTGTGTGTTGTATGCGGAAGCATTATGTGTATGCTAAGAGTTGTGTGTTTGCGCGTGTTTATATGCATGTGTCACTGGGTGCACAGAGTAGATCTACCTGTGTGTTACGCATTTACCGTGTGTGTGTGTGTGTGTGTGTGTGTGTGTGTGTGTGTGTGTGTGTGTGTGTGTGTGTGTGTGTGTGTGTGTGTGTGTGTGTGTGTGTGTGTGTGTCAGGCCCAATATTAATATGGCCGTAATGCAGTCCAATGGGCCTGGCAATGTTCTCGCTGAGAATGATTTAATTACATTTACAAAGTGGATGAGGAGAGAGAGAGAGAGAGAGAGAGTTTGCTGTGTCAGGCCTTTGGCACACACACACACACACACACACACACACACACACACACACACACACACACACACACACACACACACACACACACACACACACACACACACACACACACACACACACACACACACACACACACACAGAGAGAGAGAGAGAGAGACCCGTGGTCAGAAAACCCTCAGTCACGACTCACAACCAAGAAGAGACAGTCTTTCAATTAGCCTGATTGGTTGATTCTGTCTGAGGCCTGGGAATTGCATTTTATTGGCTTGTTCTCTCTCTCTCTCTCTCTCTCTCCTCATCACTCACATGCACTTTCTTTCTTAATTTGCCTCTTTCTACAGTGTCTTACTTGTCTGTTCTTTTCCCCTCTCTTCTGTTGTTTGTTTGTCCAGAGTTTTGTCCATGTCTAAATCCTCGGCCCTCTCTTTCCGACATGTCTGAAAACGGACCAGCGTCTGTGTCATTCATGTTTTAATTGGACGCTTAATTGTCTCACTGTGTGATAAGCGAGCATCTCCAAATATTCCCATTCACATTCCGAGAGTGATTTCCATGCCAATTATGAATTATATCTCATCCAGCCCACACTAATAAGTGTGTGTGCATGCGTGCGTGTCCATTTAGTTCCATCCGTGCCCTCTCAAGAGCTACCGACCTTATAAGCGTTGCGTTTGGACCCCTGGTGGTCCACCGGACCGGACGTTGAGCAACGGTGTCCTTTAGGACAAAGAGCTTTAACCCATTAAGACATGGCATTATTTTATACTTTAACTATTGAAAAATACAAGATACACAAGCTCACAGCTCACATCTGTGAGCTTGTAGATCTTTTTGAAAAATCATGAAAAATGAAACATTTGTAACTCAAATCTTTGCTTCTGGCGGGTCCCTGATACATAATATTTTGAGACGGGGGTTGGCGGCCAAATACATGTTATTCTAAGAGTCCTTGACTTGAAAATGTTTGAAAACCACTGACGTAGAAACGTGTTTTTCAAAAACCTTCGAAGGATTTAAGAAGACATTTATAGATATAATCGGGTCAAAAATATTTAAAGACTTGCGCAGATGTCCATAATTTTTCAAAAATAGCAGATCTACAAGCTCGCAGCGCGGCACTCGGTGCCGCGCTGTGAGCTTGTAGATCTGCTATTTTTTTATAGTTAAAGCATAAAATAATGGTTTTATTCTTTTTTTAAAGTAATATTGCGATGCGTTCCCGGCCGTAATGCTTTAAGGCAGATCGTGCTTCAGTCTCCATTTGGCTGATTATTATGACTCATAGAGTCTACAGTCACGCCACAGGGCCATTTGTCAAGCAGCGTTTGTGCACTTTATGTAGAACAATTAGGACAGAACTCAGGCAGATGTCTAAAGAATATGAAACGACAAAAACAACAACGTTAAAAGAACGCAAACAGAAGTAGTTCATATCAATGGGATCATGAAGTCAATTCACATGTCGCCGCCCCCAGGATGTGCACAAGACATTCTCAGAAGCACATTTGCTCACGCACGCACGCACGCACGCACGCACACACACACACACACACACACACACACGTGTGCGCACGGACACGCACACACTTAAAATCTTAAACTTGAACAACTTATGCCCTACATTTTTTAAAAGGCTGTAACATATGCAAACATTTCCTCCTAACAGAATAGGGACATCACATCAGGTTGAAATTGATTCAAAGATACATGATTTGAGAGCTGAGCTTTTAACGTAGTTGTTCCTGTGTCTTTAACCCTGCAAGACCCGAATTAATTTCTACTGGCCAAAATCAGATGGTGTTATAGGAGTCCTAATCACAGGAAAATGTAATTTAAAAAAAATAATAATGTTTTTCTAAGGTTTTATAGCCATAAATCATAAATCATGCTCTAATTTGCATTTTGGGGATATTTTTCACAATAGTAACATATGCACGTGTTCTAGACATTCTAATGATCATGAAAAAAAAAATATTAGGCATTTTACTTATGTTTTAGTGAGGAATAGCTTCAGTTAAAAAGTGAGATGTTGTTCATCCAGATGCTGGAATTTCAACTTCTCTGGGAGGTGTGAATGTCACTCTCTGTGGGGGGTACTTATATGCAAATATCGTGGCCAATGGCATTGTAATACTAAACAATAGGATTTAATGGTGATGTTAATGTGAAAAAAGAACAGGAAAACTAATTATAACAGTTTTTTTAAAATGTTGCCAAAAAGCAACGCTGGGCCTTGCAGGGTTAAGTGATGCTCATGATGTTAGCCTCCATCATAAAGGAGTTTCCTTCACCTACTATGTCCCGTCTCAGCCTGACAGCGGCCAGTACAACACAGCAAAACGTTGTGCCTGTCTTTGATGGAATATACTCTCTTTATACTCTATTAAGATTTTAATGTTCTGTACTTTTGTGAAAGAATGTGTGCTGTCTCATATACCGAAAATAGCTGATGTGAGCTTGTAGATCGGCTATCGGCTTTAGTTGAAGTGTTAAAAATGGCAATGCATTGTACAAATGGCGTTCATAAAATCACAGTCCTGAAATGTTGACGTCAACATTTCATATATAGTAATACAAATGTTTGTGTGTGTGTGTGTGTGTGTGTGTGTGTGTGTGTGTGTGTGTGTGTGTGTGTGTGTGTGTGTGCGTGTGCGTGTGCGTGTGCGTGTGCGTGTGTGTGTGTGTGTGTGCGCGCGTGTGTGCGCGTGTGCGTGTGTGTGTGTGCGTACGTGCGCACGTCTAGGTTTTGGGACTACAGTAGGAGCCAGCCTCTACTGGACACAGTAGAACACCATTCAGAGTTTGTCTGCGGATTAGACTTCAGTCTACACACACCCAACAAGGTAACGCTCTCTCTCTCTCTCTCTGTCTGTCTCTGTCTGTCTGTCTCTCTCTCTCTCTCTCTCTCTCTCTCTCTCTCTCTCTCTCTCTCCCCCTCACCCCCATACATCTTCCTATGGGTGGCTTGTTGCATTGTGGGTGAAGAAGCAGTGAATTGAAAGGAGCACTCGCGTGAAAAAGGTCTTATTTCCCGGTGTCAAGGACAGGTGCTGCGGCCAGCCGTTCTGCGTCACACGCTGGTGCACAACATCCTTGGGAAGCCTCAGTCCCAACATTAATTCAGCAGTGGCAGTAGCTGGGATAGCTGCAGTGGTTGGGAAGAAGTACCCAGATGTTTTTTCTAGTAAAAGTAGCAATACCACTATCACAATGTGTAAATGTCAATGATTACTCAAGTAACAGAAGTGTCAGCATCAAAATATACTTTAAAGGAGTAGTTCATCCCCAAAATGATAATATATATATATATATTTTTTTTGTATTTGTCGCATTCCTAAGACAAAAAATGTGTATAAAATGTACCCCAATTGATTCCGAATGGGGACCCAAATGCATTCGGGTCCCCATCCGGAATCAATGGGGGTACATTTATTGTAATCAGATTATTGTTTTAGGAATGCGACAAACTCAAGTCTCCATGGCTTAAGTAATCAATAGAAGAAAATTCATTTTGGGGGTGAACTACTCCTTTTAAGTATCAAAAGCAAAAGTATTCTTTTATGCAGAAAGTGTTTCCACAAGCTGTGAACATTTGTCGAATTCTCACTTTGTGAGCTTGGAGTTCGGCTATTTTCAAGTAGACAAAGTATCTACAAAGTATGATTTGTAACTCAAGTTTTCAAATAATTGTAGTGGAGTAAAAGGTACAACATTTGCCTCTGAGAAGTAGTGGACAGACTCAAGCGAAGTGAAACTACCTCAAAATCATGCTTACTCAAGTACATACTTGCATAAACGTGGTTATTTTCCACCACTGCATAGCGTTTACAAGGCTTATCTCCTGAACCACATGTTTTCCGGCTGGCACAGATAGTAATGTCCCCAGGGTTGATATGACTCCAGATAGTGTACAAATGCAACCAAATGGACCCCCACGAAACCTTTAGGGCAGGGTTCCCCAGTTAGTTTTCCCCAAGGGCCGAATTATGTCTAGGGTACCAAGCCGAGGGCCACAACATTGCAGGGGGCGACGGTGGTGTTCCCGCTACTCCAACGACAGTTCAGATATCGTTGTTGTCGGGTGAAAATCTTGTATGTCCACAACTGTTTGTTTTGCATTTGTCATTTTAAAAATGATTTAAACTAGTGAAAACAGCAGATCAACGCCTCGCGGTGCGAGGCGTTGTGTGCTTGTAGATCTGCTGTTTTCACTACTTTTGTGCGACAGCCTTGTATGATTTGCGAAAGAACGTACAAATTTGGAGATACAAGATTTCCACCAGACACGATACTAGTGTTGTTGCTGCTCTTATACCACCATTATTACTGGGGTTGGTGTGGGCCAGACAGTAGCCCCCCGCGGGCTGCAAATGGCCCGCGGGCCGCCTATTGGGGAACCCTGCTTTAGGGGGTTCCGGGGGTCCCCAGTAAAATGAGGTACAATTTAAACATCTTAACACTATTCTATTCTTTGGATATTTAAAAATTGACGATGCTCACGAGCTTGCAGGTCGGCTATTTTCCAGAAATCATGAATAAATGTGGAAAAATAATACAAATAAAATCTTTTATGGCGTTCCCTGTCACAGAATATTGTCAGATGGGGGTCCAAATACATATTCATTTCCTTGACAGGAAAAGGTGTGTGAACCAGTGATTTAGGAAACAAGTACAAATACATGAAAGAGAAACAACATGTTTGAGCAAAGTCTATGGCAGTGGTCCTCAACCTATTCAGGCCTCGACCCCCAAAATAATCATATTTGAACTGGGGACCCCTCCACCCTGAAGAGCACTAAGAGTTGAGGCATTACATTTTGTATAGTACGGTTCTATTGTGAGAATAGCTGATCTACATGCTGATCTATTTTCACAATTTCTGCCGCTAATATTTGACAATTTGGCCATTGTTTAATTTGTCTTTTCAGAGGTATTAAAAAGGTTCTTAAATTGACACTTTAGAAATGTGCTATACACTTAAACTTTATATTGGTTTGTTTACTGTTGAGTGAGAAAACAGTGTTGCAAATAATCATCTGGGCACCCCCAAAATCATTTGGGGACCAGTGATTCTCACCCACAGGTTGAGAACCACTGGTCTATGGTATAGCAGATGTACAGGGAATTGGGGTGGCTGCTGTCCATGGTGCTGACTGCTGAAGTTGCTGTCTGTTGTGCAATGGTGCTGAACTCATTCAGGACCTCTGTGCTTTTGAACGCTGTGCCATATGCTCTTACAACGTCCCCTGGTAGTTCACAATCTCTTTTCAACCAATCGTACCACACATCTTGAACATCCCTTATGATTATGACCCGATAGCCTCTTTACCCGTTGTACAGCAATGAAGGAAAATAGAACTTTAATAAAAATGTACTTACTTAATTACTCACTTAACGCCTATTACCCCTTCTGGGGCTTTGGCCGTCAACAAGGGTTCTTCAAGCATCTCGGGCCCTGTGCCAGCCTCTCCAGCTCTATCCCCAGGTGTGTCCCATTTTCTTGGCATCTGCCTCGGAGTCTCAGCGCCAGGTGTTCCGTGGCCGTCGTCTCTTTCTATTCCCCTGAGGGTTTCACTGGAGGGACCGTAAAATCCCTAAAAAAATAACAGCGTAAAGGACCAGAGTTGAAACAAAAGAAAAGTCCTGAGTGGAAAAAAAATCTTTTTTTGATTGATCCCTTATTGATTCCGATATTGATGATAAGGATTTATTAGCAGAGATGGTGTGGATGGGGAGGTGGTCCTCTGTTCCCTTTCATTCTTCTTCACGTTTATGTTTATGTGACTCATTAGATAAATGTTCTTCCCTGCTCTGGTCTTAGTTTAGCTTCTAGGTTTGAGAGCTTCAATTATCCCTGCGCGCTTATATACTTAAACTTAATTGAAATAAACGGCTGTAAGATGAAATTGTGTGCTTGAATTTGACCTTTTGAAAGCCAATACGTGTTCCGCATGAAGGCAAAATACATTGCTGAAGCCGTACTTGTGCTGTAGATGATTTATTGATTAGAAACCCTAATAGCTTGCTAACTGTAATAGCTGGTACATTTCCCCATTTCCTCTCTCCTTGCCCGTTACCTGGCACCACTGCTGAATCACTGGATGCTGCACTTGGGTGACAATTTGCTCCATAAATTAGTCTAAACTATGAAATGTTGTGGATCTCGGCATTCACATAGATACTCTACTCTACGACTTTAACCCTAACCCTACGGATTTTGAACTTGGTTCATCACGTTCATGTATGACTTATGACACTGTATTTCTGCAGCATGATCGCAGCCCCATTGACTTCAGTGTTAAAAGTTAAATATTTCAATAAAACATGTGAAAAGAAATCAGTGGAGCTACTTCTGGCGCTGATCAGTCCAGTGGATATACAGACAGACAGACAGACCCTCTAGCGATCAGAGTGTGGTCCGGGGACTCCCAGGGGTCCTTGAGGGGGTTCCAGATAATGTACAAATACACTCTCTGAGTTTTGGTTGATTCTTTATTTGTCGTGAATTTCATTTTTGCGCCACCACAAAATACACAATTCACAAACAGATCACATAATACATTCTCTTACAGAGAGGTGATCTAATAATGCATAACAAAAAAAACACTGCTCTATAGATGGCTAGACCCCTGCAGACACAACCTATACAAAGCAAGAAACTCAATGAAAGTGTCTTTGGCTGTTGTTGAGGACAGAGCCAATAGCAGAGACGAAAGACATGTGTGACAGCATGACGTACAAGCCCATGGACGTGAACCTGCGACGTCGCACCACTCGCAGGGTTTTCCCACACGAGTCACAGGGGCACAGAGTCATTTCCTCTTGTTTGGTCCTTTGGCGGGGGTGTGTGTGTGCGTGTGTGTGCACGCGTGCGTGCGATTGAGTGTGCAGTATTTGTGGGTGTGGGTTGTTTATTTTAATTTCCGAACTTGTGTGTGTGTGAGAGAGAAAGAGAGGCTGTTTTGTGTGTGTGCGCGTGCGTGCGTGCGTGTGTGGTCAGCAGTAATGAGCTCTATTGTTGGCTCTGTTGTTATCTGACATGTCATTATGGGAAGCAGCCTGGAGGGTACACACACACACACACACACACACACACACACACACACACACACACACACACACACACACACACACACACACACACACACACACACACTACAGGCTGTACCAGTGGAGTGCGGAGGGGATTTACCCTCACATCACATTATGGCTTCTCTCTCTCTTTCTGTCCTTCACTCTGTCACTGTTCTCTCACTTACTACTCTCTCTCTCTCCTCCTTTCTATTATCTCTCATTCTATCCTCTGCTTTGCGTGGGACGTACATAGACGTTGCTGTCGGGCAGAACATGGCTGAAATGTTGAAAGTGAGAGTGGTACATTTTGCCCGTTGGATTTATACATTCTGAACCAATGAAAAGTATTAATGAGTTTGTGAAATAATGGCTACATTGGATCAGTGGTGTGTTCTAGAATTGTCTTGAGGGCATACGCTCCGTGTCTATTCCTGTGGCCAGGTCATATGCCAGTGCATCATGCCTATCAGATAAGCTACTTTGAAAGGTTCACAAGGGCATACGCCAGGGTTCCCCAATTAGTTTTCCCCAAGGGCCGAATTATGTCTAGGGTACCAAGTCGAGGGCCACAACATTGCAGGGGGCGACGGTGGCGTTCCTGCTACTCCAGCGACAGTTCAGATATCATCGTTGTCAGGTGATAATCTTGTATGTCCAAAACCGTTCGTTTTGAATTTATATATTTTTTAATTATTTAAACTAGTGAAAACAGCCGATCTACAAGCACACAACGCCTCGCGGTGCGAGGCGTTGTGTGCTTGTAGATCTGCTGTTCACTACTTTTGTGCGACGGCCTTGTATGATTTGCGAAAGAACGTACAAATTTGGAGATACGAGATTTCCAGCCGACAACGACGATATACTAGTGTTGTTGCTGCTCTTATACCACCATTATTACTGGGGTTGGTGTTTGCCAGACAAGTAGCCCCCCACGGGCCGCAAATGGCCCGCGGGCCGCCTATTGGGGAACCCTGGCATACGCTCTTTCTAAAAAAAAATCTTTACAGCATACAGCGTATACCCAAGTATCAGGTAGAACACAGCACTGCACAGGCTCCTTCTTTTTTGTTTTAATTTCCTGAAAAGTAACGTTGAACGTTTCCACCCGACAGTGACTATAAACGATGTTTGATCATAAAAGAATAAAGGGTTTTAATCACAATATTTTCCAAAATACAGAACATATGACATACCAGATTTATGTATTTCAAAAATAAGCCTAAAGCAAATTCCAGATCAGAGCTCGGGGGCACATTCCACATAGGCTCAGTGTAGCCTGACAGCCGGTCGGTCTCTGGTTCGAGTCCCGATCCCGACTACCTTTGCTGCGTGTCAATCCCCATCTCTCTCCCCATTTCCTGTCAGTCTACTGTCCTGTCAATAAAAGCGTAAAATCCCCAAAACATATCTTTAAAACAATATATAATCCCTTTTATGCCCATATATGAAGATCCCTGATGTCATCAATATCCCATATCTAACAGGACTTCATATGGGAATGCCCATATATGGAGGCCACATCGGCCACATACTACACTAACAGAAACCATATATGGCCAAGACAGATGGCCAAGACAGCCCATATCCGTGTGGCTGGTTCTACAGACAGGGATCTCCATATATGGGCATAAAAGGGATCGTACTTATGTATGATGTCAAATGTCATAAAAGCCATAGGACTTTCACATAACGAATAACTGAGTAAGCATGTTTAGGGGTCTCCATATATGGGTAACTGGTCCGATATACATCACAGGCCAGATGGCCAAGAAATGAGGCGACCTAGGTCGCTTGTCGCCCATAGGCGTCTTACTGGTATAGAACCAATGAAAAGTATTAGAAAGAGCTTGTACGTGTCTAAATAATAACTACTTTGGATCCATGGGAGCACAGGTTATTCTTTCCATTTCAAAACAACACTTTTGGACATACAAGGTTTCCGACCGACGGCGACAATGTGTTTGGGATGACGTTGCTCATTTAACATCTAGGCAAAGGAGCACAGTCAAATATTTCAACGCGCTTCCTTTAGCACTTTGTTGTGACAAGCCTAAATCTATCTCTGCAAACAGCTGTTAAGGTCTGCTGATTGTAAATAATCCTCTGGATGACCCAATCCATTAAGCAAAACTAGTTAATCATTTCTCTTCTCTTCTCTTCTCCTTCTCTTCTCTTCTCTTCTCTTCTCTTCTCTTCTCTTCTCTTCTCTTCTCTTCTCTTCTCTTCTCTTCTCTTCTCTTCTCTTCTCTTCTCTTCTCTTCCTTTTTCTATCCCTCTCCTTCTTCCTCTTCCTCTTCTCTTCCTTTTCTCTCCCTCTTTTGAGTCTCCTCTCCCTCTTCCCCTCACACACAAGCAGACAGCCAGTACCCAGTGTGGTCTCCTGTCTTGCCCAGGGCAGCCACACGTGTCTGATGGATCACCCTCTTTAGTTAACTGCAGACCGAGGCACACACATTTGTCCATGCATATAGACCGATACTGACACATGCACAAACACAAACACACACACGCACGCACGCGCACACACACACACACACACACACACACACACACACACACACACACACACACACACACACACACACACACACACACACACACACACACACACACACACACACAGACACACACACACACACACACACACACACACACACACAAACACACACACACCAAGCACAGAAAAGCCTTGCATGTATGTGCGCGCATCTATGCGTGAGTTAAAATGCGGTGATACATCATACAGGGGCAGTACCATGACAGCTATTCACAAGTTGGTAGAACAACTATACCGGAACACACACACACACACACACACACACACACACACACACACACACACACACACACACACACACACACACACACATGCACACACACACACACACACACACACACACAGCCTAACTGTTATCACTCTTGTACACATACTGTATTGCGGCATTAGAAGTACACTTCAAAATTAATGTGTCAGCTATCATTTCGCACTGCAGCAAACGCGGAGGTTCCAAATAATGCTTAATTTGTACGCTCGCCAAACGCAGTTGTTTTATTTTTGGGCGGAGCGATTCAAGTAGAGGGGCACTACTAATCAATGTCACTTTGGTGATAGGTTCGAACGTTGGTTGAGCGTCAAATGCTCTGCAGTTTTGGACATAAAAACAATTTCACAAAATAATTACTTACCAATTACCAAATCAGGCTTTAGAACCACAGTTACTTGTGTAACTGTGGTGTGCATTTCACTTTAATTTTATCTTCTACTTTGGCTATTATGTGCACCCTGGACTAGTTTTTTTAAGTTAATTGATTCGATATTTTGATGTTTGATCATTTTATCAGACACGCCCCCTCCCTATATACACCCATTGTATCTTAAAACTACATTTTAACCATCAGTACATGCCCTGATGATGACAGTTTCTGGTCGAAACATGTCAGCGTTTTAGACAAATGAAATAAAGTGTTGTTCCTCCCTTTTTAAACTTTTGAGTGCCTGGTTCACTCCTTTTTTTACATTTTAACCATGTTACATTCACTGAAAACACTTCCCTGGTTCTGGTGAGTGGTGACTGATGTTGTCTTTTTGTGCGTGAGGGGGCCGTGTTTTTTCTATCCATGTTTTCTTTTTATTTCTTTTATCATTTTGTTTGAAACTGAAATGAACAAATGAAAAGTGATTGACAAAACACAGCACCTCACAATTTAAAATGACAATATCACCAGAACCAAGGATTTTGGTGTTTTCTTTTTCTTTTTTTAGATTTGTTTTTGGGCTTTTATGCCTTTATTTGATAGGACAGTAGACTGACAGGAATTTTTTGGGAAGAGAAGGGGAGTGACATGCGGCAAAGGTCATCCAGATCGGGAATCGAACCGGCGACGCCGTCAGGCATCAATGCCTATGTGGCAATGGCCTAAGTGGTATGCGCCTGGACCAGTAGGCCAGCGGGCACCCCCAGATTTGGGTGTTTTCAATGAGTCAAATATCGAAATGTTATGCTAAAATGACCCAAGAACAGTTTCAAAGTGAAATACCCCTTCAACAACTTAAACCCTATACTTAACTTTTCGCACTAGGCTAAGTATCTTCCCGACGCGTTGGTGAGTTTGTGGATCGGCGCCTAAGTGGTATGCGCCTGGACCAGTAGGCCAGCGGGCACCCCCAGATTTGGGTGTTTTCAATGAGTCAAATATCGAAATGTTATGCTAAAATGATCCAAGAACAGTTTCAAAGTGAAATACCCCTTCAACAACTTAAACCCTATACTTAACTTTTCGCACTAGGCTAAGTATCTTCCCGACACGTTGGTGAGTTTGTGGATAGGCTTTCCGGGCCCATTTGGCGGCTGAATGTTAGCCCCAGAACAGGGATGCTATATAGGTTTGAAGTGGTTCTGTGCAGCATTCATGTTAACACTAAGCGGACAGGCGTGACTGCGGGGGCCGCGCTTCCTCTAACAGGTTGCCTGATGCTTTTCTTAACCCATTTAGGCCTAAAATTATTGAATGCTTTGAACTATTGAAAAATAGCAGATATACAAGCTCACAGCGCGGCACCGAGTGCCGCGCTGCGAGCTTGTAAATCTGCTATTTTTGAAAAAGTCGTGAAAATGTGTGCAAACTTTGAATATTATGTATTTTCAAAGCGAACGTTTGTAACTAAAATTTTGATTCTGGGTGGTCCCTGGAACTAAATATTTTGAGATGGGGGTCCGTGGCCAAATAAATATCATTTTTGGGGTCCTTCACATGAAAAGGTTTGAGCACCAGTGACATAGTAGTCTCTCAAGAACAGACTAACTGAGCTCAATTTAAGTGAAAAGGACCTTTTCTTTGACGATGGCTGGCCAGATTGCTGACATATAAACATAGGTTTTTCAAAAAATCTTAGAAGGATTCAAAAGACACTTATAGAATCGGGTCAAAATTTCTAATTTTCACGATTTTTCAAAAATAGCAGATCTACAAGCTCGCAGCGCGGCACTCGGTGCCGCGCTGTGAGCTTGTATATCTGCTATTTTTCAATAGTTAACACATAAAATAATGATACACAATATAGTGTACCCGTTCTAAATGGATTAATGCCCTCATTTGTCCTGTTCCTCTCCTCTCTTTATGTCAAAGATTACACCCTTAAGGGTCCATTTGCTTACATTAGTTAACACTGTCAGAGTTCCAAGTGGGATTAGTGCAGAGGATTTTGCTGTGTACTTAAAGAGACTGTCTTGAAAGGAAGAGATAGCAGGTTTAATTCTTCTGCGGATTTCATCACATTACACTCTGAAGCAAACGCCGCGCGGACGGTAATCCCAAATATCCCGAAATAATCCCTGTCTCTCGATAACTGTGACGCGCCTGTACGCCTCCCGCAGTCCCAGTGAGACTTAAATCTGAATTTCTGGAGAGTGCATCAGGTTTAGTGCACGTTGCAGGAGTGCGTGTCGTCATAATCAACCGTGTAGCAGTGTTAATTTTGACAGCAAATATTAGTTTTAGTCATAGTCTTTTGAATGAAATTCTATTTACTTCTAGTCATCTGAAATATTTTAGTTTTAGTCGTATTTGAGTTGACTGCATACAATAAGAGTTTTGTCAACTAAATCTACGGTTGATTTAGTCAACTAAAATGTATTTAGGAAAAAAAGGCAGGGGGAAATTCAGTTCAGAAAAGATCTCATGATTTGCTCCGCTTAGGTTATGCTTATTTTATAGTATTTGTGTTGTTTATACTAGATGTTTTAACCCTTTTGGCATTGGTTTCGGCAGCGATTATATGTGACCGCAGTTCACTTTTGGACAAAGGATTACTACCATCCTGCTTATGTATCTGCAATGACCCGTACATTTTTGATGCCGCTGTACCAAGTGATAAGTTATTATACCTGTCCAAGAAAAGAGGTAGACCCTAAACCCTTTAGTAATCTCTTATTTATTATTGCCAGATTGTAGCATAATGCAAAAGTCCCAACATCATTTCACTGCTTGTACTTTAGTGACAAGTGACAGTTATAGTGACAAATGACAAATAAAATATTAATTCTTGATTCAGCTTCCCCCAGCGGATGACTGCTCAGGCGGTGGTCATATTGAGCACTGGCAACGAGAGCAGTATTAGGTGTTGTTAGTGTCTCGCTCATACCTCGACACATAGCCCGGGGGGCCAGGAATCCTGGAAACCTCAGAGGGAACAATAGTTCAAGCGTAAAGCATGGAAAAGAACATTGTTTTACACTTGTGGTTTTGAACCTATACAGTAGCTGGACTGCAAGGTGATGATGATGTGTGGGGGGAGGTCAGGAGTTTGTTAAACATTTGTTATTTTCAATTTCCTCTTGTCTTTCTGCTCGAGCCTTTCTTCTGTCCGCCTCCTCTTCCTCCCCCGTTCTCATTAAATCCCTCATCACCGCTTTCCTCCTCCGGACCTTCCCTTTCCCCCCATATCGCACTCCCCCCTCTCTCATTCTCTTCCTGTGCTGCTTTTTGCTGGAGTCTTGGCCAGGATGTGTGTGTGTGTGTGTGTCCATGTGTGTGTGTCCCTGTCCATTGTGGCCCATGTTGTTAAGAGGTAATTAAGGGCATTCCTCTGCCCTGGCGAATGACTCACCGCTCACTCGCCTCTTCTCTCGTCTATAGGTGCGTACAGTGGAACACGCTTGACTGACAGCGCCGCCCGCACTCAACAGCTCGCTCCCATTATATTTCCTCTCCCCTTCCCTCGTGTTCGTGGAGCGTTTTAAGACGCTCTACTCTCTAGGAATCACACTGCCTGCCCAAGATCCAAACCCCCAAACGGAGACCGCTAGGTTTTGTTTTGGGGATTTCTTAATTTTTTTGCAGAGAAGAATACAGCCAAATTTCGGTCAAAAACTGTAAAAAAAAAAAAACATCATGAGTGATACTAATGAAGTGCATGGTCTCTGTCGGGTGGAAACCTCATATGTCCAAAACTGTCAAAGCAAAAGTATACATATTTTGAGCTTGTGGATCTTCTACTTTACATGTTTTTGTGTGACGCTGTAGTATGGTATGATCAGGCATG
>NC_137823.1:23377157-23389657 GCF_963921795.1 Nannobrachium achirus | reverse complement strand
ATTAAGACATAGAGAGAATTACCAGTAAGACTCCCTAATCATTTTTGCACTATTCGGCGGCGGTGGCAGGGGGTCCCCGGGGGTCCCTGGGGGTCCGTGGAGGTCCGGGGTGAAGGTTGTGGTTTGGCAGGCAAGGAGTGTGTGTAGAAAATTTCACATGGATAGGGGCAACGATGGCGGAGATATGAGTTGGGCAAAAGTGTGACGTGACAGACAGACTGACGGACGGACGGACGGACGGACTGACGGACAGACAGCCGGTGGAGGTTTTGATAGTAAATGCGACCTGACGGTCGCAACAGCACGTTCAGGTTGAGGTTAGATTTAAGGGTTGGAGTTATGCCTCATTCATACTTAGTTGCACTCGGGTGTCATGCATCGAAAATAGCCCATCCACAAGCTCACAACTTGCTTGTAGATTGGCGGTAGATCGAAGTAAAAAATGGCTTTGTTCAAATCTTTGATGTCCTCACAAGAATAGAGATGTTAGTGCGTGCGTGCGTTCATGCATGTGAGTGTACGTGCGTGTGCGTGCGCATGTGTGTGTACTGGCCAGTGTACAGGCCAAGACTCTGCTGTGCAATGTATGCAATGAATAGATTACCCTATAATACGCGGATTAGCTTGGAATAAATGGATTTATTTGTAATGAATGTGTCTGCTGCTTCGCAATTAGGGAATGGAGTTATTGTTTGGTTAGCTATTTATTTTGAGTGACAAAGAACAGTATAATCATACAGTATGTTCTTGTTTGTGTAGAAAAAAGTAAAAAGTCACACGTAGCACATGGGGATGGATTGACCACTCCCCTTCCCTTCTCCAACCAATCATATGAGCTTTTCAATCACCTATGCCAGTGGTTTCGAAAGTGTGTGCTCTCACCCATCTGACCACTTAACCGCTATGGCATACTGTATATAGTGGCACACACTTGGGCCTTATGTCAAATCGACCGGCTTCATCGGGAATCCATTCAATGCATTTTGCTAAGAGATACGTTATATATAGTTTAATTTATACTAGTAAGACGCCTCAGGGCGACATGGGCCTCGCCCTGAAGGGCGAGGTCACGCCAATTCTTGGCCATCTGGCCAGTGATGTATATCGGACCAGTCCATCTAGGTAGGATATGAACAGCAATATCTTTAAATTAATAACCGGGTGGAATGAACAAATAGTTCAATTTCCATTATTTTAATGTCAACTTTCCTCTTGAGCCTGAGCCTTGGATGAAAAATAATATTTTATCTGGAGACACATACTCCTTTTCAAACAAGAGCTCTTTCGTGTTTCAGGATCCCTTAGATCCCTCTCCTTCTAGCAGGGGACCCACAAGCCCAAAAGCTCAAGGAATAGGGTAGGACCTGTGATTTTCTGCCGTACTTTTTTATTTCTGTTTTATCTATTAGTTTGGTCATTAAGGTCCACAGAATGAGAGGCCTGCTCTGCCGGAAACATCGCGAAAAAAAGTTATGGCCATTTGTATATTCAGACGTCCCATTGACTCCACTAGAAATATTTAAAAAAGGAAAAACATTTGCTTTAATTAGCATGTGAGGGGTCAAACTAGGGGTTCTTCATGATTCTGAATCCATTGCAAGCATTTGTTTTGCATAAAAAACATTGCTTGGGTTAACCTTCGGCAGCCCAAAACTGTGAAAAGTGGAAAAAAAGTGATGACTCATCACTTTTGACTGTTTTGGGGGGCCGATATCTAGCCCAAGGAATGTTTTTCATGCAAAACAAATGCTTGCAATGGATTCAGAATCACGAAGAACCCCTAGTTTGACCCCTCACATACTAATTAAAGCAGACTTTTTTTTATTTTTTTTTAAATTATCTCTAGTGGAGTCAATGGGACAGTGAATATACAAATGGCCATAACTTTTGTTCGCGATGTTTCCAGCAGAGCAGGCCTCTCATTCTGTGGACCTTAATGACCAAACTAATAGATAAAGTAGAAGTAGTAGAAGCTTTATTTGTCATTGTAACATATGGTACAAGCACAGAGCACAGTTGCATATTCAATGATCAACTCATTTCCAGCAACTCATGAAAGGCTTCCTTCACAGTGTCTTCTTCTTGGGGGAATGCAGGGGGGGGGGGTTCCAATCCGTTGAATTCAGCTTGTTTTAGAGCGAGTGAATACAATAGAATATTCACTCTAGTGTTTGTTTCCTGGTCCTTCATATAGGGCAGGGAATCTCTCCATCAAGATGTTGAGTTTACGATCAATCTCCATGTTGTTGTCTCCGTAACGCCTCAGTTCAGCGATCCACGTAGTGAGTCTGTCCAAGATCATATCCAGCTGTCGATCCATCTCCAGAATCTTTTCCCCGTTACGCTTCACTTCAGTGCCCGCATCAGTCTGGGCACTCACGGCCTTCTCCAGGGTGGTCTCTGTATCACGTTTCAGTTCATTGATCGCCCCGTTCAGAGACCCCACAGCTCTACCAAGGTCAATTAGCATGGCAGGCAGCTTGTTGGCTCCTTGAAGTGCTGCCGTCTTGCAAATCTTACGATAAACCAGGGCAATGCCCGTGCCAATCAGCAAAAATCCTGTTATCATCAGCCCAAATAGATACAAATCTTCAATGTCTTCAACGGTTAGAACCGCCAGACACAGGACTTTGAAATTGTTTAGATAATCTTGAGTGTACCCCGCGGCGAATGTTCCGTCCGGGCATGTGGGCTCCCCCGAGCCAGATTTTCTTGATGAGAATAAATAATCGAGAGCATTCAGGGACCAGGAAACCATATCCATATTTAGTTGGTAGTTTGGTAGTTTCGAAGACAGTGTAAAAGAAACAAACTCTCCGTAAAGCAGCGGGTAGACACACGAGGGAGGGAGAGAGATAGAGAGAGAGAGAGATGCGACCGCCTTCGTTGAGAGCTGGAGCAAGAAATAAAAAGTACGGCAGAAAATCACGGGTCCCCTCACATTTTGGTGACTGGGTCCCCGGCTATTCTCTTTCCTTCTCTGCCTGGGTCTGCCTGACGTTTCTTCCAGTTAAGGGGAGAGTTTTTCATTTCCACTATCTCAAAGATTGCTTTCTCAGGGTGGTACAATGCCGGGTCTCTGCTCTGCATGTAAAGTGTATTGAGATGACATCTGATTTGACACTTTAATCAAACTGAATTTAATTGATTCGAATGTGTTTAGCGGTGTGTTGACGCTCTGTCAGTTTGAGTAACGACATTGTGTGTGCCATTTTGTAACAACGTCTTCACGCAGCAACATGTGACAACTGGAAGAGGCGAACCTCTCCTTGAGGTGTCCTCCATGTGCTGGGGCCACTCAGCTGTGCTAGATATCATCATCTACATGTCGGTTCCATCACATCTGGAGCCGTTTCTGGAACCATTTGTTTTTATCACCTTGTCAGAACTGACATGTGGACTTCACATCTGCTATGAAATTACAATACCGGTGCGGGTTTCTTAGAGTTTTACATGGAACCTTATCGGGTCCATTTGGTTCCATTTGTACACTCTCAAGAGTTACAGACCTTCTGGAACCCACAGCCACTACTAAATGATTCTAACCCTACATATGGGGAGGGTTAACATGCACTGCATCATGCTTTACGCATTTTCGATGTCCCGCAGATGGCTCAAGGCCAAGATGTCTGGGACTGTCCCAGACATGTGGGGTGGGGGCCACTTAGCATGTGTCTTGGCTAAGGCAATGTACATGGAGGACACACTGAGCTGACTGCATTCACTAATGACATCTACAAGTGAGATGCACTCCATCACCTGTTTCATCGTGGCACTCTTGCCACTGTCATCGTGACAAAGATGTTTGTTTTTGGGGGCAAAGGCAGCTAATGCAGTGGGAAAAGCGGCACTCCAAAATAAATGATCCAGGACTGGTTCAGATGCAATTTCTCATTTATTGAGAAACCTTACGTGTTTCGGCATTCAGCCTTCCTCAGTGTAGATTGAAAACAGTATACTTTTTCATTTTAATGTGTTGTATTTATTGCTGAGCACCTACTGCCTAAACTAAGAAGCGCACCTGCTATTATGTCTTAGCAGCTACTACAGTACTACTACTACTACTAACATCAGAGCAGTGACACTGTGACCAACTGCTGGCTGAGCTCGCTTTCTCCACAGCTTCCAGAAGGACGCAGGGGTCATTCAGCCTTTGCCTACAATGGTGAGCTGTACATATTTGGTGTCTGCAACAGGAACCAGAGCTTAATTATCTGAGGGAATTCAATCCAGAGACCTACTGGAAGAAGGTTGAGCCCAAGGGGGAAAGATGTCTGGGGATGTGCTGTTGCATGGTGGGAAATTGTATCATCTTCTCCTACACGATCAGATGGGAACATAACGCTCTTGTACACTGTATTTTACAGTGTTGCCATTGAATGCTTCTTGTTTGGCGCCTGCACCAAATTAGCACCGTGATTGCTGTGTGTGATCAATAACGAGACCCATTTAGAGTCTGATGTTCCAGTATATACAGTAACTGTAACTGTTGTTTAACAGTAAATAATAATACCAGTAAGACTCCCTAATCGGGAGATAAGCGACCGTCAGGTCGGCAACGTCATGGTGGCGCTAGAAGCGGTGGCTGGGCCCCCGGGGACCCCCTGGGTGCCCCGTCTCTCTCGGTCGCAGAGTTACGGCATTTTTAGCGGGCTGCAGTGGCAGGGGTGACGGTCGCAACAATGACATCCCTGGCCTGTGTTAAGGCTATTCAATTCAAAATGTTCACCCTCCCTGTGAAGGAGTCCGCTCATACTGTAATTTCGACCTCGCATGCATTCGTCACAATAGTCAGACAAATGTTGGGTTAGCGTGAGGTCAGGGTTGGGAATAGGTTTAGTTATAACGGGGCCAGGCAGACCAACGGGACGTCTGGAATAATTGGCAGTATAGGAATAATGACATGGCACCCCTGGGAAGTAGGCTAATCGTCACATTCTCAACAGTTCAGTACAATCTGTTATTCAGTATTCAGTGTGAACAAACATTAGGCAGAAAGTTATTAGCCAAAATCTGGATTGGGTGTGAGGGCGGCAAGGGACCAGAAGGGGGTGGGGGCTGATCTAAAAGGAATGCCCCTGGTTTAGAATATGTAATTGGTTTTGGGTGGCAGTGGCTTGGGGGTAGAGTGGCCGGTAGAGCAACCGGATGGGAACCCGAATGGATGAATGTAATACACAATCTATGTAAAGCGTGTTGGATATAAAGCGCTATATAAATGCACCATTTACCATTTTGATTTTGTGTGTTCGCAGGTGGTGGACTGTTCCTGGGACGAGACGGTGAAGATCTACACACCTACCTGTCTGTCTGCTCCATAGAACGCACTTGTGCACGCCACACACACGCACACGTGCGTGCACATACAAAAACAGATACTCTTGCATCCTCATCATCATCTTACAGACAGTTTTGTAGTATGCCCTGAGGGGGCTCCAGCAATGGTGAAAGATACATTATTTATGACAAAAATCAGCATTTTATCAGTTTGTTTGAGTTTTACGTTACAATGATTTCTGTCCAGGCGAAGTGGTTGTCCCAACCTTGACGGTCAGTGTTAGCCTGGTGCGGTCAGGCTGACCACCCATGTGGATATTAACATGATGAGATTCGCTCTGGCAGATTTGTCTGCTTTCCAGACCTACGTTGACGTTATTATTTCACATCTCTCTAAAATTGTGAACTTGTTAACTACTAGAACCCTAGCATCCATATTCTGTTTACTTTTTCATACGTGAATGAGAATGGACACACATCTGGTACGCATTTGTGTGTGGGCGGTATGTGTGAGTGTGTGTATGCCTGTGTGCACGTGTACCTCTGTATACTGAATCGCATCCATGTCATGCCTCTTTTCAAGCGAGTAATCAGTCAGAATGTTTTGAAAATGTCACTCATTAGTCCTGGAGTACATTGACATGGCTTAAATGTCATAGTTATCATCATATAGCTTTGATTGACGCTGATAAAATGTGGCAATATGTCAGACATGCATGCTCTGGATAGAATATTAAGTTAAACATTCGTTTCAAGTGATGATGATGAGTAGGAGGAGGACGTAGAAATGAGTTCACTTTAAAGGAGTAAATATTAATTATCTGATTTTATATTAGGATCATTGTACTGCTGTTGCTGGTGGCAATGAGTTGTAAAATGAATCACTTAAAGTTGTACCATGTAACTTTTTTTATAAAACAAATCTTAAAATTGTCCTAACTGTTAAATCGCTAAAGTTTTAGAACACCCACTCTGTGAATTTCAGCCTGTAAAGCCTTCTCTATATATGTAAACTGCGATCCTTGCCGTGGACCGGATCTCGCGCCAAAATTGCGTCATCACACTACCGGCCAATCACAGCGAGGGTTATACAACTGCCGGCCAATCACAGCGCATCTTGAAGTGGGGTCGCTATGGCAGCCATATTTGTTGTCGCCCGTTTGTACCATCCCTTCTCTAGGTAATTTCGCCTACCAGGCAGGGTGAAGGAGTCCGTATCTCTGGAATTACTGAACGCACAGGAACAAGGGACCCCTCAAAAGATAGATCTCAGCGAGGTGGAGGCAGACGCGGGGGTCTGAAGGTACGAAAAACGGCCGAAAGACGCGGACGCGACCGCGGTTTGCTATAGGGCTAATGACCACTAGTTGGGCATCTTACACAGTATAGCTTTAATACCAATGATAATGTTGACTATGATAAAGATGATGATGATGAATACTACTTCATCATCATCCACCAGCCTACCGCTTGACATGACCGTAAATATAAATATCACGCCGGGGTTGAACCAGTTCCGTTGATTTTCCCAGCTAATTTTGAACCATGCAGTTCAGAGTGTTTCCACTGAAAATGAATGAACCCGAACCCTAAAAGTTGTTTCGGGAGTGGAACAAAAAATAAATAAATACTTGTTATTTGCAATTGGAAATTGCAAGTGTGGTTGCCTTGAGTCGAGTCACACTTGCTAATATCTCTGTATCTGTCAGTCCCTATTCGAGTGGTGCTAACCATTCCGTCCTTGTCCCTTTTATGCCCACACAGTATATGGAGATCATTGATTTCATCAATATTAAGCCCATATCTCGGAATCCCCATATATGGACATACTGTGTAATCTCCTGTGGTCTATGATGTCAGTCATCTCCATAATTGGGAAAAGTTTCAATTTAAAGTCAATGGAGAAAATCTATTCACAAATAAATGTATATAAATTAAACGATAGATATATAACGTATCGATTCCCGATGAAGCCGGTCGATTTGACATAATGGCCCAAGTGCGTACCATCAAAACTGTGGGAGGAGTAGCACAGCCAAAGAAAACAGTTTATCTAGGAGGGGAACGAAAGATTGATGCATGGAATAAAGTCAGACAAGTACTATAGTCGGTTAAATTGACACTTTGACCTGTCATAGTCGACCCTTTGCTGGCAAGGCCTTGAATCGAACCCGGGGTCTCCTGTCCCCTAATTGCAATGGCGCTTTAAACTGGTGGAAAAACGCAAGCCGGTATGCGTCTGGTTCTGTGAAAGCACCAAGTTTCCAAGGACGTAGAACAGAACCGGTTCTAGAATCAAAGTTCTTTCGGTGGAAAAGGGGCCAGAGTCTTTGCATCTCAATCCATGCCGGTCCATACATGTGAACCATGTTATATAGACATGCGTTATCTTGTCTGCAACCGTACATTTATTAGCCACTTCCAACCTGCCATCCCTATTTTGGTCGTTTCATTATAGGCGGACATTTCCATCTGAAATGACGCCTCTGGTTATAACGATGATGGTTACTATTAATATAATAATTATGCCCCATCACGGCGTGCCCCGTAATTACCGGTATGTACATGCCCCATAGTTATGGAGCATGCCATGCCTCGCCTACAATAACGTCAATGTCGATCACGATTAGGAGGGGGTTTAGAGCCCCCTCACCGCGCCGAGGGCCGTGCAAGCGGCGAGGAGATCCCCCGCTGCAATCAGGGCTCTGTCATGGACGACGGCGCGTTCAGGGACACGTTTCTGACAGAGTGATTAAAAAAATGTTTTAGCTTGAGTTTTTTTTTCTTTTCTTTTTTTTTTAAGGTTTGCTTACGCAGACACCTTATTAGTTGTTTCCTTTCCTAGCCCCTTCCGCTTCCATTCTTCCTCTCCCCTTGCGCAAACCTCCCTCGTCTGTACAGTGTGAGTCCGTCCCACTTTGCTGTGATGCAGTGAGGGAATCCTCTGTTTGAAATAGTGTGTGTGCGCTTGTGTGGCTGTGGCACCTACTGTACACTGAAGCCTACACACACAGTCAAATCCTTAGCTGATTTAACTCCCAAGTGTGTACCAAAATATTCAAGGTTATACATTGGTACTTTCTTCGGAGTTGCAACTGGATAATTGAATAATGAGGATTTCACTGTGTCCAACTTGATGTTTTCAGCGGTCCACACCCCCATTCCATTGTATCAACCCACTTTAAAACCTGGGGACGATTCTACAAATATCTTCCACACTTTCAAGATTCATTTAAAAAATGTTTAAAAAAATAGCTGATGTGAGCTTGTAAATCTGCTATTTTTGAATAGAAGCCAATGCAAAAATCTATGACACAAGCAGATGCTTTCTCGGTTTTAATGGGTTAAAGGACGACTTCATCCATTTTCACATAAATTACATGGAGACAGGTTGAGAATGGGTGACGTCGTCCTTTAAGTCAAGACATAGTGCCTTAACAATACATTACTGAGCATCTGAAATGTGTTTCATATTATGTGTATGATCCTGTAATAAATTGTACAATTACATCACAGTGGTTCTGGCTGCATTTCTTGGGCTGTTTTCTATTTAGCTAAATAGCTAATTAGAAATGTCCTGTTTTATTCATCAATGTATGCATGTTTTTTGTTAATGTGATAATGCTTACATTTTCAGTGGAAATAAATTGCACTCTTTACATCTGTATGGTTTAGGAATTGTTCTTCTGGAGTCTAAATCTTAGCCACTTAATTAAACCCTGTACATTGTTGAGCGGAGTCCCTCAGGGGTCTAGACTAGTATCTTTTCCGTTTTAGCTCGACATTAAATATCTTCACAGAAAATAGCCGTTGTACTTGTAAGCTTGTAGATCTGCTATTTTCTGTGAAAGTTTTCCGGATGCTTAAACCAACTCTTTTCATCATGGCAGAAGCTCACTCATATTTTAATTGTTTCTCTGTGCGATAAGAGAGCATATCCATCCCTGCCTCAGAGCAAGAACGATTTCCTGATTAAATGTTTAAATTAAAAAATATTGCTCAAGTGATTTGCACTCCTATTATGAATTATGTTGATCATATCCAGCCCACACTAATAATTGTGTAGTAAGCTATATAATGCTGCTAGCTGAAGAGACTCTCTCTCTCTCTCTCTCTCTCTCTCTCTCTCTCTCTCTCTCTCTCTCTCTCTCTCTCTCTCTCTCTCTCTCTCTCTCTCTCTCTGTGGGTGGGACTGGCGGGGGGAGGGGGCTGTCCATGAGATAGTGAGTCCAGTGATTTTGAAAGTGGGGTCCAGGTTCTTTGAGAGGGGGTCCTTAAAATGTAAAGACTCGAGAACCATTGGTCCATTTCTAGACTTTAGTCATCCAGGTGATTGCAGGTAGGCTAGTGCATGATCACTGATTATATGAGCTTTAAAAAAATGATCTCAATTGAAAGTTTGAAACATAAGTCATAGGCTTTCTTGGACTGTCATGAAACTGCAGCCTACCTCTTCCAAATAATGCAAACTTCTAATAGCCTACATTCGTCACAAATTCACAATCAATCAATCAAAAAAAAGCAGGCTTTTAATTCACGTTGATGTTTCATTATGCACATCGTCTTGTCTGCACCGCAATGCACACACGTCACAGCATTACAAATAATACGAGAGGAAAGTCCATCAAAGTAAGTGGGTAGGTCTCCCCACCACCTCCACCCCCCCTTGGTAGAGTGCCAACAGTCGCTGCGGCAAACGTCATATTTCACTCCGCGGCGATTTGAACGCCAAAGTGCTGCTGCTGCTGCTGTGCGCTTTTTCTTTCTGCCTTTCTCTTCTCTCTTCTTCACTCCGTTCTGTGCTGTCACTTTACGGTTTATGCCCCAGATGATAACTAACATTAGCTTCAGTCTACTCTACTTTCTTCTCTCACTCTGCACCCCCTCCCATCCCACCTCCCCCCAAACTGCCGTGAAGGAAAGAAAAGTGAGAGAGAGAAAGAAAGAGACAGAGAGAGAAATTGCGAGTGAGAGAAAAGAGGGGGATACCCAAGGAGAAGTGAACCATTGGCCCGCAATTTCAATTAAACAGAGAGCTACCAAACACACGCGTCAGCAGAACGGACCCGGCACGGGCGGACTACCCCGCCCCCCCTCTCTGTGTGTTCTCTCTCTCTCTCTCTCTCTCTCTCTCTCTTTCTCTCTCTCTCTCTCTTTCTCTCTCTCTCTCTCTCTCTCTCTCTGTGTGAGTGTCACTCTTTCTCTACACTCGCCCGCTCCAGAAACCAGCCAACCGGTCTTTTTTCCACTCTCCTCACTCTTTTTCAGCTGTCCATTCTCTCCTCCTGCCGTGAGGAGCAGTTTCTTTTTATTTTATTATTATTGAAAGCTAGCCTACTGGACAGGACGCCGCGGCCGGCGGATCGATCCTCTTCGCTGCCCCGGTCAGAGCCGTTAATAACTCGGACATTAACCGCACCGCGCGCCCTTGGAGAGAAGGACAGGGAAGTGGGAACCGGACGGTTATGCGCAGTTTGCGCACCAAACCAAACTTGTAAAAGAGGGGGGAAAGGAGAAAGAAATCCCCTCTTTTTCTTTTACCCCGTGACTAATATCTTATTATTTTTATTTTTTTGTAATGTATTTTTTTAAACTTTATTTCATTCTGATATAGCTCATTTAATATTTTTTTTGTGACATCTTTTTTTTCTTCTTTTTTTTTGTGATATCTTTTTTTTCTTTTTTTTTGTGATTTATCCGTTTTTAATTATTGATTTTTTTGTTGTTGTGATATAGCATATTTTATTTGTATTTTTGTTATAAGAAAAGTCCAAACTATAACCATGGTGATGGACGTGTGCAAGGGCCGCGCGCTGGGCATCACCGTGGCGGTGGCCCACGGCGTGTTCTCGGGCAGCCTGAACATCCTGCTCAAGTTCCTCATCACCACGTACGACTTCAAGATGCTCACCCTCATCCAGTGTCTGACCAGCGGCTGCGCGGCGATCACGCTGGAGCTGCTGCGGCGCCTGGGCAAGGTCGACATCCCCCCGTTCAGCCTGCAGCTGGCCAAGGTATGGACTCACTCCACTTGTTCATTTGGTTCCATTTGTACACTGTTCAGAGTTACAGACTAGGACAAGGTAGGCTACAGTCTGAAAAGGTATGGACGGAGTCGGAGATTAGCCTACTTTTTAAACCTAGTGGTTCTCAAAGTTTAAAATGTCAAGGTCTCCCCTTAACTCTGACAGTGTACAAAATGGAACCAAATGAACCCGGACGGGTCATTTGGTTCCATTTGTTCACTGTCAGAGTTACAGAATTGCATTGGTCCATTTTAGACCCCCCTAAGGAACTCACAGAGTCCATGGAATCCAGAGTCCTTGGTATTAAACCAGTGGTTCTCAAACTTTTTTCATGTCGAGGACCCCCCAAATTGACACTTATTATAGCCCGCAGACCCCCATTTGAAAAGATATGCCAGATATCCCCAAAAGAGGAGATTTTTTTAAGGCTCTAGCAGTTATTCCCAACCAGTTTAATTTCAAGGAACCCATGCTGCATTTTAGGTTACAGACCCCCATTTAATGGCATTTCTATCTCTGGGACCCCAATTTATATTGTAAAATCTGTGTAAATTTAACTCTGAGCGTGTACAAAATGGGAGAGAGTACTGAGTTAGACCCAAAAATGTCCATTTGGTTCCTATCATTTAGCTGCAGGGACCCCCTGGAACTCCCTCAAGGACCACTGTGACTGGGGGACCCTGGACCCCACTTAAATCCACTTTAAGACAGTGGATCTCAAACTATTGGACCCCTAAAATGCATGTATATTTGGTGGTGCACGGCCCCCATCTGAAAATATTTTTGTGCCAAGGTCAAGGTGACAAGATTTGTGGTGTTAAAAAAAGTTTGATATTATATGGTCTGCAAGAACAGGCAGCCCCTTAAGGGTGCATTTCGTTCATATTTCCTATCTGTAATTTGGCTGCGGGGACCTCCTGGAATCCCCTCAAGGACCCCATGGGGGTCCCCGGACGCCACTTTGAGAACCACTGTTAAGAAACTGGTTAAAATGTAACACACCAAATGTCTCTCTCGAAAACAAAGTGTAGCAATGAGACATGTTGTGAGCTTGTAGATCTGCTATTTTTGAGAAAGCCCCCCCCCCCCCCCCCCCAAGTGGTTATTTTCAAGGACCCCCAGTTTGATAATATATCCTATTTCTTTATTTCTCTGACTCTGACCCATATCTATACACTGTAAATCCTGTGTTCATTT